>NW_027470866.1:0-31886 GCF_051020765.1 Lasioglossum baleicum | reverse complement strand
CTGCCTCAGTTCGTCATCGGCACGTGCGTAGTGAGCATCGACGAGATTTCGAGTGGCAATAGAACGGATAGCCACCACTCCACGTTTCTCCGGTTTACCATCGCAGACAATGCAAATTTGCAAAACGATCGGCAACATGTAAGGATTATCCTCGCGTCGCTCTTTGTCTTCGCGTATCGAACCATCTTTTCGTGGACTTCGATCGAAAGTCATTACTCGATCGTTACTTCGATTCGAGTAAACTTCGTGTCATTCTCGACCACGGAATCTTCACCAGGTATCCCGTGTTATCGTTCTTGGTTGTCAGTGTTCCGTATCGTTAATTACACGACGATCTCCAACGAGATCGACGAGATTTATAACAAAGACTTGCGTCGAGAAGTTTCGATGACACGTAAGATTTCGTTATTCGCTTGCGTGATTCACGAAAATGTGCTTCATTCCGTTGGAAAAAACAAAGCTTCCCGATATTGTTCGATCATGCTGGATTTCGCTCGATTTTACGGAGTAGCTTCTTTCTTTATTTCTTGGCCATGCCGCCGCGAAGTGCTCGAATTTTCCATGAAAACACTATGCGTGGCAACTAATGTGCAATTTCAGTTCCCGGAACAAAGATGAGGTTCTTGCACGAAGAGGAAACACGAGGAAGTACCGGCCGATGTACATCTGCACGGTTTGCAGGTACGAAATTCGCAGTTCAATATGAAACGTCACAAGTACAGGATCCATACGAAGGAGAAGTTGCACTTCTGTTGCGGCAATTATACATTTGTCGAAGTAATTCCAAGACATTTGACACCGGTTTTCGCGTCTCGTGACAATAAAAGGAGCATAATTACAAGTACATGATCGTTCGTATTTTTAAATACCAAAACGCAAGGTTCATTTCTGTTTTTTCTTTTTTTTCCATTATTTTAACAAATTTTCTGGTTATAACAGAACAACAAATTAATTTTTCCTTTATATTAATGACACTTTGGTTAATGCACAAAACAGCCAGGATTGTAACGTGAAATAAAATTCTTACATTTGAACGAAGGACATTGTTCGATTGCGATTTTTCTTCCTTCCTTTCCATTTTTTCCCAATTTATATCTTTCTTTTTCTCTTCTTTCTTTGTCTCATTAAATTTCGATATTCGCGACCCAGAGAGGCGCACGAGTTTTCGGGGAAGCAGGGAGACTCGGGATTAAACGACGTTTAACGGTATCAGGCAAAGGAGAGAGCGAGAGGAGGAGAGGAGCAGCATAGTCGGGAGAAAAACACAGGCATGGACGGGGATATCCTGGACATGCTTTTGGATCGCCGGGCGGAAAGTTGGAGGTTTGGCAATGGAAACTCGCGTTGCGCTCGGTCGGTGGAAGAGAGTGAATGAATTTCCGCCGAGGGAAGGAGGGAAATATATGTGTTCGTCGGCGCCGGGACAGGGGTGAAAGAGAATTTTGTCACGAAAAGTTGATACACCGCAACTGGATTAAATTTATCGATTCCATCCTGCGGCTCGGCGGAGTCTCGATAACAATTGACCGAACTTCATATCCTGTACTTTCCCGCACTTTGCCACGACTGAATCCACGCGGTAACGCGTTAAAGGGTGCAGGATAAAATTGACTGGGTCTTCGGTTATGGCTCTCGGAAAACCTGCCTCGGGCGTCGTGCGCGAAATGGGTTTAACTGGTACGCCGATACTCGAGACACGGGAAACCGGCGCGGAAAGAAGCGTCGATGCGTCCTGCCGCGAGTTCCGCGTTATTCCGAGCTTTCGTTCATTTTCCGCGACGTCGGATGATCGATCCGCGGAATACTTCCGTTGTCACAGATTCGACCGCGAACCTTAACGAGAATAATAAAATCGGGCACGAAATTCGGCCGGACCGGGGGCGCCGATCGGTTTGAACGACAGCGAGGAAAGGCGGCGCCGAACGCATCTGATCGTTTCGAGGCCCGGCGTCAATCGCTAATGGAGCAATTCCTTTACGCGGTTTTCACCTAATCCCGCGATCATACTTCATTAGCGTTGACGCTTCGATCAAAGGTAACGCTTATCGAAATGCTGATAATAAAAGCAGGTCGGTATCAGCTCGTTCACGCTGTTCCGCGTAGGCCTCTGTGCACGCGAGCATATCGATGTCGGTTTTCACACGAAACAAGCCGCCACCTTCGATACTGATTTCAGAGCAATCGTCCCGCTAAATCACCGGGCACAAATAACCGGTAGGTGGTAGATATTTGCTCGACTTTGCGCCGGGGTGCAGCACAGAGGTTCATACGGAACTTCGTTCCTCGAAACTTGTCACCGCTAGGAGCCTCTTACGCTTTCAGATCATTTCGCGCCGTTCCGATAGCTATCGCTATCGAAATCATCTCAAAACCGCGGATCACACGTTTCCGCCCGAGGATTGTTGCCTCCGAGTAACTCAAAGTCTAGTCTCGCGCGGTATTTTTGACACGTGGAAATAATCTGCTCGGTGTCCTGCAGTAATTTGGTTCCCATTAAAGAATACTTTATCGCTCGACAGGATGGAATTATCTCCACGTCTTTACGCCGCCTGGAGAAACGTGAAGAATGGCCACCGCCCATAATCCCGCGCTTCCATTCCGCGCCTTAAATGTAAAAAAGTACCGATTTCCGTAATGATCGATCCCCGATAATCCGCATTCCACGAGCGTCGCGCGAATCCTCGCCGCATTACTGCACATACTTGGCTTAATGGTATCGTCCAGCCTGTCTGATTCGTTGTTGCTTTTCGATATATTCGACATATATTCTATCCGGCACGATGTCTCGACTCGATTCACCTGCTTTAAGCGCGCAGGTGCAAGGAGCACTCCTGGCAGCCTCGCTGACACAGGGGATGGAAACTCAGACAGCCGAATGTTTCTAACGGGCATACATTATTCATACGCGTCGTCGTATTTGCCGCGTGAAAAACAAATTCGTCCGTTCACCGGCAACGGAAAAACTAACGCGCTTAACGAGTTACGTTTCGCCCCGTTTCCCTTTTAGTATTCATAACGACGCGTGATCAGCAGCACGCCAACTCCGACAATGTCCCGTTCTTTTACACTCCGTTCCGATCGCGCGTATCCGCGTTACGACACCGAAGAATGTCCAAGGAACCGCGTCCAGCGCGAGATTCAGCGTTATATTCGAGATGAACGCCAGTGATTCCGGTGGAGCCTCGCGATTCCTTTTATCGCCATCGAAAAGGCTAAAGGGATTTTGGAAACTCGACACGAACGAGGGACAGATCGAACACTGCGAAAGTTCTCCTCCCTATTGTTACGCAGCGGAGGTTTATTACGTTTATTGTTAGAAGAGGGTGCTTTGGCGGAGGACTTTCATCTGGATTTCTCAAGGGAACCGTAGAATGGAAACGTGATGGACTCCCCGCGGTGGTCGTGACCGTGTCGTAACGTCAGATATCCTCGAAGGCGTTATTGCTCCGCTCGTGGGTGTGTATTTTCATGGAATATCCAGAGTGGCTGGACCTTGGCGGGGTTTGCGCGCGGGAAAATTAAAAGGGGACGTGAAACCGACAACGAGAGCGAAAGGGAAAACGGCGGGTGGGTTTTTTGTCAGGGCGCGGAGAGCAAACACCGCGTTGCTCACCGGCCCGAATGTTTAAGTTGTTAGGAAAAAGCTGAAGAGAAAGCTTTTTTATCTCCGCGTCCTCTGTGCATTAGTTTCTCGGAGGTAATCATTCTTCTTTCTTTCTACCACCCTTTCGCTGATACCTCTTAACTTCCTTCTTTTCGGCTGTCACACCGTCGGCTAAACGAGGCTTTACGGTTAAACACACGGAAGCGGGGACATCCCGGCGCTTTCGAGGAATGATAAACGGACCCCGCTCCCGTCCACTTGTTGTGTTTCGCGAAAATTGGTCACCCACGGACCAGATCTTCCCTCTCACGTGACCAATTTCCACTCGCCATAACGAGGCGATCGTTATGGAAGACGTTTCGCGTTTCACGGTTCCGAAGGTTAGCCATCGAAATTGGATACCGGGAATTTCCGCGTTTCACGGAGAGACGGAGGCAATTTGCCCCGACGCGCGAGCGTCGCGGATACTGTCGTGGTACACGAGAAAAACACCGCCCGTTCACGAGGAACCGCATAAATTACCTTCGCGAAAATACCTTCGTCGTGCAATGTTCCGCAAAGACATTTTCCGCGAACTCCCCGCGGACGCGTGGACAGCGCGGCGCGGTGTGTCATTACACGAGACGAGTACGCGGTAGCGGTGCCTGTGAAAGGGACGTTTCACGTATTAAACACCGGTTCTAAGCGTTGCCGCGTTTTTTCCCGCGACAAGCGTACTCCGGTGAGGATACCTCGAACCATCGCGTCCGCGGCGCTAATTCCGGTTCATTCATCCGCCGGGCTCCACCGGCGTATCGCCACCGCGCAGAGGGATAAATAAGCTGGGAATATTGGTCAATTTTCAAAAACTTGCTTCTCCGGTTTCCTTCCCTCGCCGGTCAGCTCGCTTTTCCATTCCTCCCGTCCACGTACGCGTCCTCGCGCGGTTTTCCATCTAGGAAGAATAGCATCATAACCCCGTTTCTCTTTTACTCCTCGCTATGCGCGAATCTTTGTTACTCGGAGACTCGGCAGAGTATCTTTTCCCGTAGCCACTAATCATTCCAGAGCAGAAGAAATATTTATCGTCGATAATATCGTACCCGACATTAAGCGCATCTTAAACCGCCATCAGCTACAACCACCTTCGATCAAAGCTGATACATTCTCGTGGCACTTACGAGATGTACACGGATATCGTCATCGCATCGTGGATCACCACGCCCATCCCCGTCCAATTATCGCGAACGACTCCGTATTATCGGAAAGACGAAAGAGCCAGAGTGTGGCCGAGCGGTAGAGGGAGGCATTTGCATAGACGCGGCGGCGGCATCGGTAAGGCGCGTTAATCTCCGCATACGCGCTTGCACACTAACGAAAGTACGTAAGAAACGGGGGAAAAACGGTGATTTAACGTGCCGCTCCTCCCACTAGGGCTTAATCGACGCGGCCCCCATGGTTGTGGAATTGGGATACGCCCAATCAGAGCAATGCGTGACTTACCTTACCACGCACCTACCAATTAGCTTTCCAAATTCCAACTGACTGTGCAGGCCAGTGCCCGAGCTGTTCTCACGTAGCTCACCCGTGGAGGGTCACACCATTCGAAGAATATGGGTTTACCACTACCCCTCGAGGCTAACCCAAGCAACCGGCGAGGCGACGGACCGGTTCCCGAGGTATCAGTATATACAGGGCCGGACTGGTCGTACCCCGCGTAAGGACACCTTACTTCCTTAATGAGGTGCTTGCTCACCTCGGCCTAGGTTGGATCGACTCAGGCACCGTGGGTTCGTCACTCCCATACTGCAGTGGGACTAGAAGGCCCACCGCAGCCCCTGCGGGATACTCGCGAGGACAAAGAGAACGTTGCCGAGTTCGCGTTCAGTCTGCAGAAAGAGTTGAGTCAAGTTGAACACCAGGGATCACGGTGCTCGTGATGTTGAAGATGCATCGAGATTTCCTGGGATCTATTAATTTCAATTTTTTGCGTCTAAAACAGGTAAATGTTTATTCTTTTTAACATTCCATGTTCTATTTGGGCTAGCTTGGAAGCTTTGACCACTCGAGTGTCTCGGGTAATAGAAATCTTTTTCTTCTCTACGAATCGGCGAAGTAGGCTGTTTCGAGATAAGTAACAGCGGAACACTGGTTATTTCTGAAAGTGACAATTATTTTTTGGATACTTGGGCCGTAAACCCTTTCCCTGTTTAATACTAAATTATATTCATGGTAAGAATAGGTAGGTGCAAAAGACGCTTAGCGATAATAAGAAATATTCTAATTTTATTGTAACCAGATTTCAAATGATCGAGCCGAAAATAGCGAAAATATCTGTTAATTATTCGTTATATCGTTAAATCATCTTTCTATCGTATTAATTGTTATTTTCATTTTCAGGTGTCCTAAGAATAGAATAAATTATTTTCATATCAAAGAGGAACGAGTGAGGTGATTGCTCAAACGTATAATCGATAAGGAATAATAAATCGTTGCGTCGCTTGGATATTTAGGATAAATTTTCGTCACACGTCAACGTCACACGCGATAAGTCACAAAATAAATAAACAGTTCCACTCGAAGCTGTTATGCATATTCCACTTGCGGGGCAACATATAGAATTACCAGCATCCTATAAATTTGCATGCTGATATTACCGCGATTAAATTCGTATTATTTGCGTAACGATGGTTCCCAGGTTCGTGCAACGAATTTCACTCCACTCATAATTCCTGGTCCTTAATTCACTGTGAAACGGGCAGGGGGGGGGGGATTCGCGTGATTCGCTGCTCGGCCATGCGACGATTTCGACGAACCCCGCGTGCCATGTAAACCACGGCCGAAAACGGCCGATGAGGCCCGATCGGTCGTGCAATGCCGGACAAATCACGGACGTTAATGTATTCAAACATCGCTATTTAGCAAAGAAATAGCAAAGTAATTTATATTTTTCATTATAGGATAATAGAATTCAGCAATCGTATCGTATGTGGGCAATTTAGAAATCTTAGCATGAACGGAATTGAGATCTTTCGTTGGTTTTTCATTTTTCAACGAGTTAACATTTAAGTTGAAGTAGGTGGGGTTTGAGTTCTCCATGCCATTGTACCCGCATGGCTTCGAGCGATCGAGTTTGGCGAGCGGTGGCCTCCTTCTGCGAGCAGGTCATGCAGCGGAAGGAGGAGGCGGAGCGGAGTCGCGAAAGGGGACCCAGATCGCGGCCGTCTCGGAAGAGGACAGCGGTTGTCGGCGAGCGCGACGCAGGCTCGTTGCTCCGCAAGCCGGCGTTAATCCGACGCGAGGAGGAAATCCCGATAACCGTCCGGCGAAGAACCTCCGACAACGAGGCGAGTCCCCGCCTCTACGCCTTCCCGTCGATCGGAGGGTACCGCGGGCGGGTCGGCCGAGGGACCGACCGTCGAGGGATCGCGGTCCAGGAAGGGTCGGTGCCGAGCGAGTGGTCTCGCGGCACTTGCTGAAGAAAGAAGAGGACTGGGCTGGGAAGCCCGAAGAGGAGCCCAGCAAGAGCTGGAGCAGTCGCAAGGAGGCACCGTGTCTTAGGTTGACGAAAAGCGATGCCTGGTATCTCGGGCCCTCCCTTGTGCGAAGAGGATGGACCACCGCAGGGGGTTTAGTGGGTAAGAATCCCACAGACCCCCGGCCTCCCCCTCAGGGGGCCGGGACAATCTTTGGATGATTCCCCCTGCGACAAAAAAAAAAAAAAAAAAAAAAAAAAAAGTGGGGTTTGAGTTATAATCGGTATGTTATCTTCGATATCATTTCTTTCGATGTTGTTTGGACAGTGCTCGGCACGGGAAGTCCTAGACCAACTCTCGTTGGAGGGAGGCGGCGGCGAATAACCAGGAGAAGACTCGCCGTCGACGTCACGCCGGCCTGCAACTATAGCCGGCGACCGGCGCCTTGGCGTCAGGAAAGGCGGGACAGGTCTCCGGTCTAGGATAGCTAGCCGCCAGGGCAAACCGCGGGCAGTCGGGTGGGGGCCCCACTGTCTCGGAGAACGCCATCGAGACGAACGGCGCCTCTTGGCGGTCGCGCGACGCCGTTGAAGACTTGTCGTTGGATTCACCGAAGAGGAGGACCGTGGAGGAAGAAGAGCGAAGAGGAGCCCGGACTTCGGCGCACCAAGGGGGTCCCGGAAGACAATGGTGCATATCGCTTCACTTCCCGGGGCTCCCCCAGCACTGGAGAAGTAGATCACCGTGGGGGTTTTAGTGGGTAGAAATCTCACATACCACGCTCTCCCCCTTCAGTTGGGTGTGGTATCTCTAGAAGATTTCCCCCACGCAAAAAAAAAAGAAAAAAGAAAATCGTGTCCCTCTTCCTACGTACGAAGCAATTTAAAAAGATAGTAGGAGAGAGTTGGAGAGAATGATACGTTGTACTGCTTGTATCATGGGTTTTATTCTATTTCGATATTATTATTACGAAAATGTTTAGTTTCACTTTGTAGCCATGTTCGACACCGATAACCTACCTAAATATGTCCGATAACCTAACCTAAAGCGCTCGCCCTTTACAGGGCAGACCCATCCGCCTGCCTATTTAATTTATTTATCGGCTTTTAATAATTCTATTTAGTTACTTTCGTGTTTTTGTTTTATTTTTGATATTCTCTATCGATTAGATTAATTTCATTATTATCATTATTACTTAAACGGTTAGGGGAAAGACCTACAATTTCTATTCCGAATAAAAATTAAACCTAAAAGGAAATCGGAGCAATAAGAAGGTATTAAGATTTTTTTATGTTTGTTTTATGTTTATACAAGTCCTTGGTTCCTTTACCGATTTCAACAATTTCTCCTTCTGAACCACAAAACTTACGAAACATTTCTCCTCCCATCTCTTTTTCTTTCAGACTTAGCTATTTAGTAAAGAATTACAAAGTAATTAATATTTTTAATTATAATATAATATTATTCAGCGAAAATATATATAATATGTCACAATTATAGAAATACTCGACAATAGCAGAAGACATTTACAATTTTGTGACACTGTAGAAGCATTTTGAAGACCTGTTATTGTTACATTTCTTCTGTTCAAAAAATCCTCGCAATGTCCGCTACTTAGGAATATAATATGGAAGTGAAATCTCTGTTTCTCGGACAAAACGTTAAGTTTCACTTTAGAAGCATGCCCTATACACGTATGAACGAGAACCTAACGCAAACACGATAACCGCATAACGTTGCATTATAAAATAAAAATATATATTTATATTTTAATATTTTTATCATTGATATGCTACTATAGATTATTTTGAAAATAAATTAAATATGAGATACAAGTATTTTAATATTTACTCATAAGAATAAATAAGTAGTTTTGCTAAAGTTGTTATTACTGAAATCATGAAAATATTTTGAAAATGTTTATTGTCTTCTATTTTCATTAATACAGTAATCGTTAATTCCCTAAATTTTATGATTCTAATATGAATTTTTTTATTACGCAAATATTTCCTTCTTCTATATAAATTAATTATTTCCGTTTATTTCAGAGTTAAACGAATAAATTTTTTATTTCTTTTTCAAATCTTTATAACAAATTCTGATGAAAATTTGTGATAAATTTAAATCTTTAAGAACAAAATATATTTTGATGACCACATTTCTACGTTATATAGAATCTTTTATGCGCATAGGAGATGATCTATTATCAAAGTATATCAATATTATTAAATTTACAGGACAATGATGCAGCTGCTTTGCAGAATTTGGAATTTCTCTTATGGCAGTTTTTTTTTCTCCAGAGATAAATAACGAGGTGGGCGGGCTTCGGTCCGTCGCCTCGCCGGTTGCTTGAGTTGGCCTCGAGGGGGCAGTGGTAAGACCATATCGCGGGTTAGGGGGCCGCCGTTTTCGGATGGTGCGACCCTCCACGGGTGAACTGCGCAAGAACAGCTAGGGCACTGGCCTGCAGAGTCAGTAGGAATTTAGAAAGCCAATTGGTAGGTGCGTGATAAGGTGACCCACGCACTGCGCTGATTGAGCGTATCCCAATCCCGCGCCCTTGGGGGCCGTGTCGATCAAAATACAAAATTCCTCTATAATCCCACCAGACTGACAGCATAATCTTTTTTTGGTGAATCTCTGCTTTTCATCGCCAGTAATTAGACTTCTCAGAAATGGATCAATTTCGTTGCGTTTCAGAAGCGAATCGCAGAGGCTAATCCATTGCGTCAAGTGAATTTCCTTAAGCTGGTGAAGGACCCATAAATCGAGTTTCTTGACATAACCGAACATTTGTAACTTTTTTTCGATGTATGTATGCGATACGTTGAGCTTTTCTGCAATATCACATGTTGCGCTAATGTAACTCGTTGCGATAATGGCCCTGATATTGATCTCATCGACTTCAATTGGATGGCCAGATCGTCGAGCATTTTTCAGTGAAAAATCATCAGAACGAAATGTGGCAAACCAATTTTAACACTGCCTTTCTTTCAAGGCTTCATTTCCATATACGGCATATAACTTCTTTTGTGTTTGCGATGCGTTCTTGCCTTTTCGGAAGTAATACAATAAAATATGTCTAAAGTGCATGTCCTGTTCTTTCATTTTTAAATTGGGATAAAAACAAAACTAAAGCACTAATCGATATAATTTTTTTACTTCTAAAGATAGAAGGTCAAACGATAAGAAAACAATGTAGGCTAGATGCTTTTACCACGTTAATAAAACAAAAGAAAGTATAAAGCCCATCTTTCGAGAAAATCCGCAATCACATAGTTGCCAACCCAATATTTTCACCACAATCATTCGTGCCGAATCCCAGCGTCGCTGAAATCCCACTAGGAGTAGAAACAAAAATGACTACAAAAACAAACGTGCGTATCCTGTCTATCTAAATGAACATTTGTAGAGTTAACACTTTGCCGTCCGCTGTCACGTTGGCGTGACTTTTGCTTGCCAATCGTTATCGACCGCTATCACGTACGCGTGACTTTTTTATCTCCGGCGGTGATGCTTAATTTCCATGTTCGTATAGGGAGATACATTGTTGCAGAGCAATGCTTGACGAATAGGGATCTGTGGTTTCAACTGTTTTACCCTCCCAATTTACTAGATTGTGTTTTATTGAAATCTTTAAATACTTTGCTTATATTGCAAACGATTGCATAAATACCATCGTTGAAGAGCAATAGAACTTACGTGAATCTCACCGGCGGCAGCGCAATGGCGATTCGAGAAATGTGCGGAAGGTAAAGTGTTAAAGTGACTTTTGTTACTTTCATCGTCCTCAGCTTCATCGCTATCATTTATGCACTTTAAATATGAAAGAAGTATGCATGAGAATAATGATTCCTAAAATAAATTAAAGAAACTTATTAAAATATTTATGTCGTCATTGATATGTTGAGATGTACTGACTTCATTTCCATATCGGTTCAACCCTATGATTGTATTTATTCTATTTACAAAATGCTTATTCAATTTATAGCTTGTGCAAGCCACATTCTTTAATATACTATATAAAGCATCTGTAACGTTGAGCGCAACAAGGAGACATGGAGTTGTAGGCCACGGCTTTTCATTTCGAATATGTGTGTAACTTAATGGTATTCGAGAATTGTATGAAGAAAAAACTAATTGCTTAGTTTTTTTAATAAGCAAACACAATGATTTAAAGAATTTCAAGTCGAATGCTCGCAATGGATGGAAGGTATCAAACGAGCTATTCTTGACCATGCAACGGCAATCATCGTCAAATGGGTTAGATTCTTCTATCTTGTTTATAAGAAATATTTTATGCTAATTCGTGTATGGCGATTTAAAGTTTATAAAATGAGACAAGCAGCGGAGGCGGGTGTTACTCTAGGATGTGCATAAATAATATTTGGCACTCTTGTAAATCTACAAATTTTCGAGAAGGGCGTCATTTACGTCGAGAGAAAAATAAAAATCGTTTCGTAATATCGAATTATCATTAACTTCCACAAGGGATAAAAATTAATAATAATAATAATAAAGAAATGAAAAAATGAAAATATAGAAAATAAAAATAAGAAGCTTATTGAATGAATAAAGGACAAAAGAAATAAGAAAGTAAAGCAAGTACGTAAGACGTAAGGAACAAATAAAAGGTTACCAGTGAGCACCAAGGCTATAACATTAAATATTTAAGACGGAGAATTTCAGGTATTATATAATTTCTTATTATTTCATTCCATTAACATGCAAATTATTGGCAATAGACTCCTTAATTCACGATATGAATATTAAAGTTGAGAGTCAAACCGTTGGAAAACGTTACCACTAATTCTAGAGTGAAAGTTTTCATCGAAGACCTATACCTTTCGAGAACCTGACCAGCTATTCCGAGAGTCAGACTGCGCATTCCGGGAATCAAACATTTGCACATTTTATATTATTAAATAATAATAAATATTTGATAAAATATAACACAATAAATAAATTGAAATACTTTTGACAATATTTTAATTTATAATATTTTCTTATTTTTAATACTTACTTTATAATAATGATCTCTATAATTGGTTCCTAATTTGCGTATATCATGTAGTTTTGTAATTGGTATCGTAGCTACATCTAAATCATCAGTGCCTACATTATTCATTATATCATTATCATAAATTTCAAAAGTCTCACTTATTTTTGAAGAAGGACTGAAGGAGCACTGTAAATAAAAAAATATTACATAATTTTAAAAAAGGAAATACTAAATTAATTTAAAAAAACATGTACTTTTTATTCCAAAATTTAAATCTAGAATTTTCAGTAAACTAAAAAATTTTATTTAAGACATTACAAGAATTTCTTAAATAAAAATTCAGATACCTCTATTTTAAAATGTTTTTATACATGATTAAAAGCAAAGACATATATTGTACATTTTATTCTTCTTACTCTTGTATAATTTACTTTATGTATGAAATAGTAATTATAGCCAATAAAAATAAGAGACACAGACTATCTCAAATATAAAAAAATATAAACCATACAAGCAACATTGTGCAATACAAAATTACCTTACAATTATCCAATTGCAAATAAATATAATAATTATTTCATTCAATTATCACAAGCAAATAAAAAATTTTAATATAAACATATTATGCATACAAAAGTTTATTGTTATTATATATATTAAATAATAGATTTTAACAACTAATAAAAGTATATAAGGAAAATAAAAATATTAAATATCACTTTTAATATATAAATTAAAAATAGAATATAAACTAAAAAACAATATGTAATTAACAGTTTCCATTTTATAACATAACAATTTATAATCATTTATAAAGTTATATTATACTTAATTCTGAAAAATTTAACCATAATTTAGGCGGCAAACATTGTTAAAAGTAAATGCGTATTAACACATTTATTCAATACTTCATATTTTTATACATATTTTTTTTGATTCATGCAATTTCTTTAAAAAATTATGATACATAAGACATTACAGACAATAAATTTTATTTGAACTTGTTAAATAAGCACTATAAACATAAACCATAATAATATCTGTTAAATATTATTTATTTATACATTACACAATTTTGGATATCAAATTTAGTAATTCGATATTGTTACTTTGTTTGAAAAAATACCTGTAAAAAGAAAAATATGCTCTTCCTTTTTTATCTTCAACGACGCCGCGCGACCACCACGCGACGACGTCCACTCTGGACTGTGATCCCCTATGCAGTCGGGCCCTCACCCGACTGTCCGCGGTCCCCCTTAGCGGCAGGTCAGCAAAGGGTGGATTCGCCAAACATAATCCCGATCACACAATCGGACTAATGTCCCGCAGGCGCAACGCAAGTCTGTGGCGCGCTCGCGGAAACCGCTTATCCACGCGAGAGCGGGTCTGATTCCTCTTTAATCGAACCTGCTCCGAGAAATGTGGAACGCCTTACGACTTTGCGTATCACCCTTCCGCAGGGGTCATGCTAATCTTCTCTGTATCGTTCCAATTTTAGTATATGTACTGTCAAAGCAAGTACTTGCCTGGAAGTAACTGATATATATATATATAAAAAAAAAAAAAAAAAAGAAGAAGAAGAAGTTGTGTCCAATGCACGCATGTTATACAAATCTTCTTTTTTTGAATGCTCACATTACACTTTACATCGAATATTTTACTGTCAATAAATAGATATTTTCATATATTTATAAACGCACCATTACTTATCCATCGCTAAACTTACCGTCACTATCACCACCACGGTTAATATGCACCGAAAATCTGACGTGGTACAATTAGGATCGTTTCGGCATAATAAGAGTTGAATAATCTATAAATTCGCTGCATATAGACTACTATGTTATAGTAATAAAGATTTTATACGAAAGTCCTTATAATAAATAATAGAATTTCATAAAAAAAGAAAAACCGTTTCACATGTAACGAAGACAGCTGATTTCATCACGCATGCGCTGCAGGCGTGTTAACACTAACCTGTCTATCTAATGATTTTCTACAGTATAATTTTAATTAAATCATAAAATAATTAATTTCTTCCGATGTATCAATAATGAAATGTCAAATGAAATGTTTTTTAAGATTTTGAATATAAAATCTAAAAATATTTGCTTTTGCTATAATGTTTTTAAAAGTAATTTTCTATAAAAACAAAAATTTCACTGCTACATGTATCTTAAAATAATACAAATGTCTATTGTACATATTATTGAACTTTATATGACTTCGAGGAATAATTGGTATAAACACTTTTAATTCGAAAAAGTCAATGATTTCAATAATCGGGGAATGGCCGAGCTACGAATAAAATTCAACGAATTAGCGTTAAAAAAATGTGACTAATATTTCGGAAACTAAAACCGAGCCGCAATTTTTGTTCAAATAAATGCTTAAATAAAATTAAGTTTATTGATACTAAAAGACAGTAAATTTAAAAAAAAACCAGGAAAGGATAAGATTTAGCGCAACGTCAGGAAAACAAACTTTTACCTGTTTTTGTTATAAATTTGGTATCAAATGTTTAAATAGAAGATTAAACATTAAAATCAATGCGCAATGAACATAGGCATAAATGCAATTCTATAGCTAATCTGTAGACTAAGACTACACAAGCTAAGCTCCCCGGGGCTCGAAAAGTTTTATCCATTCCATTTCTATTATCTCGACACATAGTGGGTTTTTGTTTGTTTCTTAAGATATCATAGTGTCAGTGAGAACTGTATATCAGCGACGTGAGATTAAACAGTCTGAGGGGTGCCGAGGAGAATCTCAATTTCTCCCACTCCTAATGATATCCATCCGACGCTTACCCTATTCTTCCCGCCAATACCACTGACAGATTCTTGACTTGTATCTTGTCATATTACAGCCATGTGTTATCACATCGAATTATTTATCTCCTTCGCATGAAATTTGAAAATTAAAATTATATAAGTAATTTTGTAATGTGTAAATCATAACGTTATGTGAAACAATTGTTATCAGAGAGAAATGTTTTTGAGAAGGTGAAATCAATAAATGAAGTTTTAAAAATATTTTTATCTTTTTATCGAGATTTGACAGTGAACAATTTTTGTAGGATAAGGTGATAGAGTATTTTATTCAAAATATTTTATTTGAAAAATGTTAATAATCCTGTTTAAAAAATGAAAATATTTTTAAAACTTTAATTGTTGATGTCACCTTCTTAAAAACATTTCCCACAGATAAGAAGTTACTTCATGTCTGACATGTTACGTTTTACATAAACTTTCATTAAAATTAGAATTATTGAATTTAAGATTTCCTTAGAAATATTGCATTTGGATATAATCAATAAAAGCACTTGCAAAGTAACTTAAACATATATATATATATGCATGGAAGTTATGGATATGAGTTTGGATAAGTTTTATACAAAAGTATAAAACTTACGCGTGGACATGCCATTCCTGAAGATATTTTAGGAAAAATTGCTTTTGCAGTAAGGCAAAGTCAATTTACCATAAGAAAGGGCATATTATTATTTTTAATATCGAATTCTTTAATTCGAATTTTAAAAATGTTTACAGATAGTAAGTGCATTGCATTATCTGTATTCACAGCTGCGAGTGATTCATAGAGATGTAAAACCTAGTCAAGATCTGTGATTTTGGTATTTCTTGTAGATTCCGTAAATTCTGTTGCCAAAACTATCGATGCTGGTTGTAAAAAACCACACATGGCTGTATGTCAAATTTTTACATAAGCTATTATATCTTTAATCTTATCTATTCAATAAATTCTCCATCATAATCTTTTTTTTAGCCAGAAAGGATAGACCCAACCTTCACAATATGACATCAGATCTAGCAACAGGGAAATTTCCTTATGAATCTTGGGTTCACTCATTTTGAGCATTTAAAACAATCTGTAAAGGCTGAAGCACCAAAGTTACCAACTGGTAAATTTTCAGCCAGTTTCGAAGAATTCATCAATAAACGGTAAATTTAATCATTTTTAATATTATTTAATACTTATTACATATAGTTCGATTAATAATTGTCTTTTTTTGTTTTTTAGTTTAATGAACGATTATACTGCCCGACCAAATTATAATCAATTATTCAAACTTGATTTTATTACAAAACATGCCAAGCAGGACATAAATGTTGTTAAATTTGTTGGAGAAATTTTAGATTTACCTGAAATGGAGTAACTAGCACAATATATTTATGTCTTTGATATGGTGTGTTATATGCCTTTTAATATAACTTCGTTTTATGTATCGAAGTTATTTGATCAGTTCTCTATATTTATCTTTATCAGTTGTATTGTTTACTTATACATGTGTCATAAGCGTATTGAAGTACAGTGTAAAACAAAATATGTGTAACTTTTGTCTAAAAAATTAGTTCTTGAAAAGTTTACTTTTTTGTTTGTTCAACACTTAACATATAAATATAATTTACATTAATAATATTTCTAGATTAGTAAACATTTTTCAAGCAGAGAGCAAAACAATGTAAATAATATACAAATATTTTTTTACGGTTTGTCATTGTAGCAATATAGTAAATAAAATCCATATTATAAAGACTTACATGATTAAATTAAATATTTCTATGTAATGTAATAATTACATTATATGCAATTATTGTAATAATATTAAAATCATGTTTTAGAGTAATTGTATCAATATAAATAACACAAACTAAATGAATGTTTACTTATAAAGTAATATGAAAGTTACATACTTTATACAAGGATCTAATTAGAAAAAATGTAATTAATTACATTTGTTAACTTATGCAAACTGTAATTATGTAAGAAATATTATTTGATAAATGTAATTATTAAACATATTGTACCACATAATCTTTGTTGTAAGTATTCAATAATTAAATAATTATCTACTTACTATAATAGTAGATCAAAACAGTAAAAAGTTAATTTTATATTGTTTTATTGATGTGATGTAGTAAATATTAATTAATTTCAATTTTGTGGAAGAATTTTCATAGGACACTAAATTTAGAAAATATATTTCTAATTTAATGAAAATGTTTATAAAATATTAATTTATATATGATTAACAGATAAATATAGAGATATTTTATAAGTATATGTTTTATGCATAGGCACAATAATATATAATGATAAACATACAATATCTGTTTGGTTCAGAATTTTAACCTTCTTTGCCATTTAATGTTCTAAATTCTTTAAACTTCTTTTAAAAATGTCACAATATAAATGCAATGGAAGAAACACTCCAACATAATAATATTTATTTGAAGAAAACAAATGTATTTATTAACATATTTTACATAGATAACGAACGACGCAATAATACAACTGCAACATCAGGTAACGACCCGCGAACACCATCACCGGTCATAATAGATCGTATCTCGGATGCATCGTTTGCGTCTATAAATTAACAATACATTATAGATACAATTAAAATTAATATAAGAGAAAAATAAAAGCTATTTATAAAATCAAAGTACTTCTAACGAATTTTTTCATTAATTTAATCTGAACTCAAAATTTATTCAGAATTAAATACAAACGCATTGCAAACGTTATGAAATATGAAACTTACGAAAATGTAGTTCATACCTATACTAAACTCTGTGCTATAAATAGAAAATATTTCTTAAATAAATAATTCCGTTAATTCGTGAAAAGATAAGCGAAGCATATTGAATAGAACAATGAATTATTATCATTATCAAAGTAATAAAGTATTCCACTGTTAGTTTTATGTTTGTGATTTTTTTTGTACGAAAGATAAAAAAATAAATATTAAAAATATCTAAAAATTATAAAAATCTTCACACGTTGTTATGCAATGAAAAATGATCTTTTATTTTGAGGCAGATGTTAAATAGCGGCCAACGATATACTTATCGATACTACTACCATCATTCTTTTCTATTTGTATCAGGCTGTCCTTGTTGTTGTCGACTCCACTGCTTGGTGTCGAAGAAGGACAACGCGGAGATGGCGATTCGCTATCGACTATAACAATGCTATCCAAAAGTTTAGCTCGCCTGTTCGGTAACATTTTTCGACCAGCTGCTGACGTTGAAATAGCACCATTTCACAATAGCCGTGCCATATCTTGTTCTATCGATAGAGGGAGTACTGTGCGTGTGGAAAATTGTTTACACTTAATACACAAATAAGCCACAACCACTCAGAGAAATGTTTATATCGAATCTATTTGAAGAGTTTTTTATCATCAAAAATTAGGAGAAAGCACGAGAGAAAAGGATCTCGCTAATGAGAAATATATGATAGATGTAAGAATTATATACTAATTACATTGTATCTGTTGGGAACGCGGGCAACGTAAGAAACGAACATTCCTATGGCTTAAAAATAGTTCCCCTCGCGGATAATTAATTAATTAGTCAATTAACATGGTCGTATCTCGATAAGCCGAAATTTAAAGGAAAATGTTGCAAGTGTTAGGTTATATAGGCTTGAACTTAGAGACTTTTTGGGATAAAAGGGATTCAAAAATCGAAAATTTGATCGATAACTAGGGAAGCTTTACAGTGGTACAACTTGTGTCCTCTTCTCTTTAACACTAGGTTTACGGACGTTTTTTGTATACCTATCTTTCTGGAGACCCGTCATAATTACGAATAACAAAGGACCACTTACTAAAAAAAAAAAAAAAATACCCTGAGTTTAATTTAAAAACAATTACAATATTAATAAATTTACTATAAGTTGATTAAATCTATTAATATCGTATAATTGGAGTAATCCATTAAAAAAATTTACGGGTCCCGTAAACCTAGTGTAATCCTATTTAAGACAATGTAGACCTTTAACAAGAGAAGTTACTCTAATATCTAATCAGTTTTGGAAAACTCTTTAGAGATTAAAAATCATATCCTGGATCTTTTTGTTTCCTAGATACCACTATTCAAACGAAGAGGGAAACTTAAATTTGAGAACGATCGAAATATTACATGCTTTGATAAGTATCATATATTTTATTTAACCTTACCCCGGCTTTGTTTGCTTTTATAAAAATTGTAATAAATCGGTAATTAAAATGGTTATATTACAATGTAACTTATATCTAATAATAGTATAATTTGGAAAGAATTTTCCGATGTGCTCAGGTCTCCTGCTGGACAAGAAAATTCAGGGTGATGGAGAAAACGCATCAACGTATCAACTGCATGAGCCGAGATGCACGGCATGAATACCACCGACGTTGAAGGGCCGGCCAGATGTTAAGTTCTAGAGGGGAAAGGAACAAGGTAAAAGTTTCCACGATAGTGGGGATGGACAGAAAACGTTAAAACGGAAGGGGGACGTGATATATTCTGCATGGGTGGACGTCGGTGTGGGTAATATAACCGAGATGCTGTTTACGGAGAGTTTTTGGAAATTTCATGAACACATCTAGTTTCCCGGTTAAATTCGAAGCGCGGCAAATTGAATCGTCCAATCGTGATAATCGAACCACCTACGTTAACTATACGTCGCCTAGTATATGCTTCATGAAAATCGAACTAACGGGAATACCTTATCTTGGAAATGTGAATAAAATAAACACTGTTTATTAATAAACACACTTTACAATTTATCAAACTTATAGATAATGCATCATTAATGCCTTGGTATGAAACTTTCTGCGCGCGAATCGATTTAAATTCCGTGTTTTACTCCATGACGTAAAATATTCAGAAACTCTCACTACAATATAATTATTACACAGCATAGTGCTGATTTGAAGAAATATTCGTATACAAGAAACTAGTTCTTATATATTTCTATAATGAACTGATAGAGGTATATCCGAAGATAAAAAACGGAAATAGAGAGAACGAATTGCGTGGCTCGAAAATCTTCAATTTGAAGATTCTCGAGAAACGTCGTACGTAGTGCAGCGCTCTGGTGACGATGAAATCATAGTGGGGATGACCCCTCCTGCCTTACTCCGCTGCGCACAACGTCATTGTGCTATGTGGTATCTGGTATATCTGGAACTATGCGCAAACCTGCTCAGTAAATACGAAACTTCCGTTCCTCTGTGCGCGTCGAAAGTGCGTAGTGAAGGAAGAAAAGTCTCGTCTCCTCAGCATCCCGTATCACCTGTCTGTCCATCATGCCGTTGAGTATTGGGGTTAACCTAAGAGTGACCGAACACTGTAGTCGGGGCGGTCGTATATACATGGAGGACAGGTTAAGCTTGGCCTTTCAGTCGACATCGAATGACAAAGATCCGGAATATGCCTTCTTCGGGATATTTGACGGCCACGGTGGCGGCGAAGTGACCACTTTTGCCAAGAATGTTTAATGAAAGCTATCGTGGAACAGAAGGATTTCTGGAGTGATCGTGTCGAGAATGTGCTTCGAGCGATCAAAGACGGATACGTGAGTACGCACTATGCGATGTGGCGAGAGCTTGATAAAAATCTTATTTGCGCTTTCTACTTCGTTATTTTTGTTATTTTAACAATCCTCGATTAGATTAGAATTTAGGATATGTAATCGGAGCTAACCTGAAAATTCGAATTCGAAGAAAAAGTTGTTAAGAGAAAATTTTCGATATTGTTAGTTTTTTTATGATCAATTAGTTTATTATCAAATGAAGAATCATAAAATCTGATTTAGCAAATCAATTTTGAAAAAAACATAAATGTTAATGAAGATCTACTCTTATGATAGACAAATGGCCAAGAAATGCATCTGGATTTCCATCTACAGCTGGGACCACAGCTAATATAGCTCTCATTCGTAAAGGCAAGATTTACTTAGGCCATGTAGGATATTCTGGCATAATAGTGGGATACCAAGTAGAGGGTGATCCACAGTGGCATGCCGAAGTTTTAACTAAGGATCATAAACCAGAAAGTGTGCCCGAAATGACAAGTGAGGCTGGTGGTAAAGTCGTTAGTATGTCTGGGGTTACTAGAGTTGTTTGGAACTGACCTCGTGTAGGACACAAAGGACCAGTTCTTAAATCGACTCACACAGATGAAATTCCTATTCTTGCTGTTGCTAGATCTTTAGGTATATCATCATTAATATATTAAAAGAAACCCATAAAGGTATATAAATCATTAGTTGATTAAAAATCTTGTGTTTCATAGGTGATCTTTGGAGTTATAATTCTGAATTGAACACATTTGTTGTATCTCCAGAACCAGATGTTAAAGTAGTTGCAATTGATGTTGAATCACATTGTTGTCTTATTTTTGGAACAGATGGTTTATGGAATATCATAGCACCTCAAGATGCAGAGCTATTGTTCAGGCTGCAGGTAGACAGAATGAGGAACATCTTATTGCTTCTCAACAAACATGTAATGGGGTATGTTTAGCATATTAATTACAGTAAAATGTTAGATATATATGAAGATGTAGTTCTAATGGTTATTTTAAACAGCAAGCTGACAATGTTCAACTATGGATAAACCCTTAAAAAAGTCTGGTAGATAGAGCATTGAAAAAATGCTTATCAAAACGACTATGTTCAATTAATACAAGCGTGATTACATTAATGCTAGATCGAACAGGCCCATCTCGTAGTGAGGTATGCGTTATTAAAAATAGTAAAAAATATTCTTGAAAGATTGAGAATAGATGTTATAAAATGAAGTTGATTTTTCTTATGGAAATATTAATAAAAATAATCTGTTATTAAATGAACACCTGTCTTCTTTTAAAAGGTTTTGCTGAGCCAGAAGGAATGAGTTGTAACAGATAATATTATTTATACGCCTGCACCTACAATTGCTGATATTCCAGAAAAAACATAATTATAATCCTGGTCCTCCAAGCATATCAAGACCTTTCCTGATAATAACTCATAATACTGACCTCAAAAAACCAACTATCTCTGATGAGGTTAAGGAAAATAAAGAGGAATCAAATTCAGAAGATATATCACTTGTAGAAAAAATAGATGAAAATCACAATCAAAAGAATGAAATACGAACGAATATCAAGGAAACTTCTGTAGAAGAAAATCTTCAAGTTGCAAAAACATCAAGTAGTGAAATATTTGAAAAAAGTATAGAAGTAGATAATATCGATCTTGATACAATATCAACTGAAAGTGTTAAAGAACAAACAAAAACGACAAATGAACCGCACGATATACTAATTCAAGAAAAGAATTCGATATCCGAAGTCACCTGAAATAGAAAATAATGTGATACACCATAGTGCATTTTCTAGTGAATGTGATGATACACACACTTCCACAGTTGTTACTAGTAACACGGGGAGCAACGATGTTATGTCGGGTAATACTGTTCGTAGTAAAAACGAAGTAAAAACTAATGTATTAAATGGATCACGCTATAAACAGCCCATATTGTTCTCTGCTTCAAGGAAGGAAGTCAGAAGTGCAAGAAGGCACAGTTTAAATGCATATTTACGAAATACTCTCGTGGATGCGGGTTCGTTAGAATCGAAAACATATATAAACTCTAGGCTTAAGTCGCGTAGTACAAAAGTGTCTGTGGCGGGGAATGCGGCAGTGGAAAGTGTGAGTAACTCTGCAAATAAAACAAGCGGTAGTATTGTTGGTACTAAACGAAGACACACTACAATATGACAGAGTGTAGTTAATACGGTCGAAGAATCGTGTATATTACGAGAGCCATGCATTAAAAGCACACGTTTGGAGGATCGTCCGAACCCGGGTTGACGAGAATAATCTAGCGGATCAGGCTACAAAAGATACAAATAATAGTTTGGGTTGGCCTACCACGGAATTCAACATTAAACGTGCTACGGCTGGTGCTACAACTGTACCTGTACAGGAAAGACTATCTTCGCTTAATAATTTTCAAGAAAATTTGGGAAAGAAAGCTACGCCAGTGAAGGCTATCAGATGACCGTCTATTAAAGGTCTGTTGAAACAATTGTGGACTGCTAGTCTTGGTGCAGGAGAGTGGGATGAAGGAAGAAGTAATAGTTCGAGTAATTGCACCGAGTAGAGGATAAATCGGATTATGTCTATTATAGGTTTTTCGGATAGTACAACTGTTCCGCAACGTTGGCTCTGGTCGGTTTTTTTCATTTTTTTTTTTTTTTCGCGCGTAATGAGTTATATTTACACACGGTATTTTCGCAATTTCTTACATGGTATTTATATCTTTTTTATTCCAGGTCGGATAGACCTTTGACACACTATACACGCGGCGATACCTGTAAAAACGTTGCGTTCACGTAATGTAGACATAACTGGTCACACGATATCTGCACAATTACTACATCAGTATGGAATGGTAAAGCAAAAGTCGGCTTTCATTGCCGAGTAAATTGAAGCAGCCTAGTAATAATGGATTTCTACAATCAAGTAGAACAAGGACTTCCTCCTTAACGTCCAATATAAAGCAAACTAACAGTAATACTGGGAATGGAGCTTGCTCTACGATTAGTCCTACAAATACGGGATGTAATTCTAGTTCCGGAATGGCTAAGAAAGTTAAATCACCTTATAATCCAAGTGCTAGATCATTAAGCACACGTATGAAGCATCTCGTATGAAGCGCCTTGGAAAATGAGTTAAAATAACGTACATTAATTATATTACTTGTTACATTACACAGGGTATTATTTCTTACCCTTATTTTTTTATTTACTTCGCGTCTTGCTTTTCATTTTCACGGGAAGATATAGCTAGTTGAAAAAGAATCTATTCTCGTTTGTAAATTATTAAGTAGGAACACTTCTATTGAAATCTTTTTTCTTTGTGTTCTCTTAAGAATATGATTTTGAATTTTATGGTATTATTTTAAGATAAGTTAAATTTGCGTATAGACAAAACCACGTACGAAATGTACTTCAGGATACTGTAAAATAGTAAATTCTCGTCCGTGTATTGCAATCTTATTTTATAATGTGATATCGTTAAAAATCTTTGTTAGTGAATATTTAACGTTATGATAAGATTATTCTCGAGACAATTTTTAGTTGAGAAATTTTCCATAATTATATCATGATATAGGAGAATTTACTTAGTCTACGAATTACGAATTATATAACCAGATGAAAGAAAAGAAACAATTATATCAAAGAGTAAGGAAGAGTATGACATAAAAAGAAAAGAAAGAAAATAATGACACGTGCCTACAATAGTAATTTTGTGTGTGTGTGTGTGCGTGTGCAAAGTGTATTAATATATCATGGATCAAGGAGAAAACACATTTTTCATTATCATAACAGAAAGACAAGTACATGCAATACAATAGCACAATGTATACATATATACAAACACATGTAAAATAAAAACACGTATATTTATAAGTTGTCTATATACGTGTAGATATAAGGAAGATTTAGATGATTGTGCTCATAGAAGAAATAAGAAAATTTTGGCTAGCGCTTATTTATATACATGAAAAATTATAATATACATAGAATGAAAGAATGAGATGTGATGATTTGAATATATATATATACACAGATACGGTTTAATCGGATTTTTCTTTTTCTACGTGATTTCATGATATTTATAGGCATTTACACAAGTATACCTATACATGTTAATTATATACCATATATAACAATGTACATGCTAAATATTCGTTAAACTTATACCAATAATAAATACTTTTTTTTGGTTTTAAACCATCATTATTCATAGATATAGTGTCAGTGAAGAAGAATTAAAATGTAAATAGAAATACAGGAAGCGACAGAATATGTCGGCATGTCAATTTGACGGCTGGATTGCTCCAATTATACGATATTAATAGATTTAAGGAACTTGTATTAAATTTGTCTGTATTTTGTTTGTTTTTAAGTTAAATTCGTGGTGTTTCTTTTTAAGAAAATATGTTTATGTGGTATACAAAAAAGGCCGTAAACCTAGTAGCCTAATCATAAACCTAATCGTTAATAGCTATATTGGGTTCGGGAAACTCAGAAATTGGAACAACCTAAACGCGAAGTGGTATGATATTTAATGAAGATTAGAAATTTGGATAAATTTACAGATTTATTCTTCCAGCCACTGATTCCTTTAAAAGAACTGTTTAAATGAGAATGGTGGATTAAAAATCATGGTATAGTCTTAGACAGAAACTATTAGAAGGACTGACGTTGTATATTTATGAATCGGAGGTTTATCTTCTTTAACTTGAATAATCACCTAGCAACTAGGATGGGAACAATGGCCAACACAGCGTATAATTATTTTAAAACGATGGAAAACAAATAAAATAGAAATTACCGAAATCTAAGCAGCACGTTCTCAAAGTATGTTCAGAATGAACTTGGGAACATAGGTAAGAGTAAATAGGTATCATAACTGACATTGATCGCGAAAGGGTTAAAATCAAGTGAATGGACAATCAGCGTAATTCCATCGAACATTGCAGCACGCGTCGTTTGCGGAAAATGAAGCGATCTCCGGCGCAATTACACGAGCGGTAACGAAGATTTATGTACATAGGTAGACATTCAGCCGGAAACGTCGACTAATCGCCTTGGTTATACAACTGGCATACCTGGACGGCAGAAAGCGCGGATTTAATTAAAACTAGTAGCCCACGGTGAACATATTTTCCGAGAGAGGATACGCCCTCCTCGTACTCGCTACACGGACACGGCCGAGAACTTGAAGGGTGTTGCGCATCCGGCATTCTGCGTGATGCCTCTGGCCTTTTTCCACCACGAGATGAGAAATTGTCTAACACGTAACCGAATTTTCAATTTCCCCACAATGCCCGGAATTTCCGAATAAACAATTTCGACGCGTCCTCATACTTATGGAACTTGCATTATAACTCCGATTCCACTTCGTTGTTATTACGGCTGCCTTCCGGATAGTTCGGCTCCAATCGGACGGTCTCTCCGGCCCTCTCTTTCTCTCTTCCCGGCTGAAAACGCGATTACACGTACGAAGCGATATTGTCCCGCGGAAACAAAGAGAGAATTAGATACGATGAACGATGATTTAACGGCCGTTATTAGCGAGGCCATTGTAGCTATCTATCAGCCACGGAATCCGCCGTTACGAAATACTGCGAGCTCGACGTATCAGAGGCGACGTGGATCGAGGAATTCGTTGGAACGAAATTCGTTTCAAAGAAATTTGGATGTATTCGCGAGATTGCTCGGAGAATGGCGCAGGTTATGTTGTGGCTGGCGAGACGGGTGATTTCAACGAAAGCGCTGTGCTTCCTTGAAACTCGTCTGCGTGATTTCTCGTTTTGTATTTATTCGCCGGTCATGATCGGGGCCCGATGCAAATAGCATTGGCTCGTTACTTGATACGCGCTGAGATAGATGGCTTGTTATTGCGATTGAATTGGTCAATAATATCTGACTACTTTTGCCCGAGTAACGGTAGTGGCATGAGGAAGACGAATAACTTGTAAACAATTGTGTTTCGATCTGAACCAAAGTAGGCAAAAATTTTGTCAAAAGCAGTTAGTATCTTCTCAGAAATTGTAAATATAAAATATCTGAAAGGAGTCACTTTGACCCCTTTGGTAGTTTTAGCGTTAAGTAAATGTATTTCGATAATAAACCCGATAAATGATTATCTATTTCAGTTGGTAGATTTGTTTCACCTTTATCAGAAGTTTCTTTGATTTGTTCCGCATTTTGATAATTCTTGGAGAACTGTTTCATTCGACACATTCTTCTAAGTATTTGCAAACGTCACTTACATTAGATTATATCATAGATTGCGCGATTAGAGAGATATGACTTTCACGTGTTTAATTTCACTCAGAGTGACTCACGAGAATGAAAAATTTTGGACTTGGTTATTGTTTAGGATAAATTCATCTTTTTCTCCGCAAATTGGATGAAATATTACTTATCACTCGCAAGCCGAGGACAAAATGCATCCCTTTCTTTTCCTTTCATACCTTCTAGCATCTCCGCAAAACCGAGGATATCTGACTCTACTAGGACTTCAAACGTCAACGTGAAATTTTGAAGTATTATATGTATTTTACGATTATTGGAAGTTAAGTTTACGATTTGTTAGATCTGTTCTACGATAGCACACGAATTTTAGCGAAGCGGATGTTGAAGTGGATGTCCAGTGATACTAGGTGTGGTCACATCTTGACATCTAGGCGAAGCTGTTGCAATCTCTAAGAGAGTTAGGTACTATTCTATCTGTAAATTAATACTCGAAGGTGCAATACCGAAATGGTAATTGTATTACTTTTGAAAGTCTAAACTGTACATTGATAGTACTGCATATACGCGATAATTGAACGGGTTCTAAGTGCGCGTAGATGGATTCCGTTGTGTTCGGGCTGATAAGAGTTTGACACCAGTTCTGTTCGGGTCGCTAACGCTTATCCTGTTGTCAGTATGAAAGTTGTGACCCTTTGGATTAGTTCAGAGGAAGAAGAAAAAATACAAATATAACACGTTAGAAGTATGATCACTCATCGCGTCTAAGTTAATTCCTGGAGTATTTGGCCATCTAGAGTTACGATATATCTTATCCACTTACCGCTAACCATTTCCGAACTCATACTAGAACCACTCTCTATACCGACAAAGCACGCAACAAACGTTGATGATGTTTGACAGATATTGTATGAATGGAACGAGTGTGGCTAAGATGTGTTAAGTACCTAGGACACGTAGAAGAAATGATTGTAAGGAATATTTATGACAGGCTCCAGTGTAAGGGAAACGAGGTGAAAGTTTAGGAATAACTGCTCCACCAAGGGTTAAAATAGCTATAAGGCGGTATAAAGTTAAAATACAGAACGAAGATAAGTCAGTGTCAAGTGATTAATGGTTACTTAGGACAGTGAGAGTTGTAA
The DNA here is from genome assembly GCF_051020765.1 of Lasioglossum baleicum. Taxonomy (NCBI): domain Eukaryota; kingdom Metazoa; phylum Arthropoda; class Insecta; order Hymenoptera; family Halictidae; genus Lasioglossum; species Lasioglossum baleicum. The sequence continues at coordinate 4,074 of NW_027470866.1, read as the reverse complement.
TAGCGAATGTAATAGTCGAGAATTTGGAAATCAGAGTTATAAATCTATTTCGTATAAAATGTGTCATGCTTAACAGATCGGCAGATCCTTGATTACAAGGAATTTAGCTAAGAATATTCAACGCCGTTTGGCGAAATTTCGAAACAAACTACCATAGTGGACACCTAAGAACAATCCTACGATACTTGGTGGGATTTTTAAACAAATTGCTACTTTTGGCGGAATTTTGAAACAATCATCGTCGACACCTACGAACAATTCCACGATATTTACTTAATATATATCTAATATTTACGATTTGCTAAGAAAGATCCTACGATATTCGTCGGAATTTTTAAACAAACTGCAAGTCGGCACTCCTGTTATCTATACACTACTTCGTTAGAACGTACACAAAACCTATTCGAAATATCCGTCGAAACATCGCCGAGAACCCTTACGCGATCGCTGAACCGACAGAAAGCACGAACGGAGAAGGGTGGGAACGAAGTGGAGCAATTGTATAATAATTTTCCACCTTCCGTAAAGCCAGCCCGGCATAATATCCGCGGCATCGCGTTGCTTTTATTTAGACAGGGCTCTTCTACTAAGCAGAGTGTGCGTACCAGCGGTGGATTGTGCAACGACGGCTTCCTTATTTCGCGTGAAGCTGACGCAAAAGCCCCTAGTCATCCGACATCACGGTCCAGCTGTTATGGTTTGGTCCCATAGTGTTTTACGGCGGGTTTACGCCACGTGATCTGCCAGGGGAAACATATTCGCTTTGGCGGGTCGAGACGGATCGAAGGTCTCTCGGATAAAGCTTTTGTATAGAGTTACCTAACGTCGCGCAGGGTGGCAGTAAGCTGCCTGTACTCGGTGTGTGTACGTATGGGTACATACTCCTAGCCAGCCGTACGAATTCTGGGATATATACGAATCGTTGAAATGGTCTCGTAGTGGTAAGCCTGTGTAACGTTTACCGGACGACGGATCCTTCATCCCGATAACTCCCTTTCTCTCTCTTTCCCCTGCTCTCTAACGCCTACTCTCCCGTTGCCTTTTTGCATTTCTCTCCGCCCTTGCTTTACTTTTTTCCGCTCACCTTCGTTCATTCAAGCTTTGTTCGGTAAACGTCACCGCGGCGCGTTTTGGAAAGCACGGAAGGGAAAAAGAGGAGAGCGGGGAAAAAAAAATATAAATGGCAAAAACCCCGAGCGTGTTTGTTCCTTTTCCCTTCCGGAATAACTTTTCATAGCATAAACTACGCTCAACTTTCAACCATTATCGAATGTTCATTTTTAAATTCTTGATATAAAGTGAAACGCGGATTCCGCCCACACGCAGTTACTCTTCCAGGCTTTTTCTTTCAGCTTCGGCTCTCTTCACACGGCCTGTTTAAACATCGAAACTTGCGGCGGGAGAAATAGCGTTTCGTTATACCCACGCATGAGAAAAATAATTTGTAAATTAAACCTGTCGGAATACGTTCCATCGCGCGTCCCGACGAAATATTCGCTGCGGAGAGCGTTCGAAAAAGGGAGAAGAGCTCGGTAGGAAAAAACTTCGCCTTGTTTCGGAGCTCACCGCGATCAACCCCCACCACCGAAGCTCGTGTCCATGCGAAGCGGAGCAGGGGGAGGATCAGAGGAGTGGGGGACGGTGCACGTACGCTGGCACGTTCGCCTTAAAATTACCGGCGGTAATACGCGGAGTTTAACTACGCCCACCAAATAACAAGAGCAAGACGAATGAAGTACTTTGCCTTACATAATTCATTCTCAGTTTCTATATTCCTTACGGAACGGCCGTATTGTCTATACGCTGCCAGACTGCCTAATCATACGCGATGAATGTTAAATGTCCACGTTCCTTGCGCCCGGCCAGCTTTCGACCTCGCTCAAGCATTTCGTGGTCTTTTGTACGCTAACGTCCTGAAATCGTGGAATTTTACCTACGTTTCATTATCTCCGTCTCTCTCCTCTTCCCGCGTCATTGAATTTCATGGAATCCACCGACACCGGAATTTTATCATAAATCATTTTTCGCCTCGCGAGCCTCGAATACAAATGCGGGGAGGCACGTCAATTCAAAAGCCGGTTTCACCGGCTGCGTCATAAACGTTCGAATCCCTCCATAAGCGTCTGTAACCTACGAAATTTATTCAATTATCCCCCCGATGCGACAGCAATCGGTGGAAATTTTCCCGGACGTATGCCATTATTCGTTATTTATTATAAATAGTCTCAGATTCGGTATATTAATTTGACATACATAGGTCAACGTTCTTCAATTTGTTCTGGAGAGTCTTGACATTTCAAAAATTGGGGTGTTTCCCCTTTAGTTCCGAAAATTGGTTTCCTGGCGAAAGTAAGAAAATTGCGTTAATAATCTATCCTTCGAAAATTTTTGAGAAGTACGCAAAATCAAAAGTACCACAGCCCACCTTGAAGTTCACGCGATTATCCACCAAAACGGTAATGGAATTTTCCACGGTGGAAGTAGCAAGGAACAATTCGTTCTTCGGTAGGAACTTAAACCGATTCACGACGTGCCGTTTGACAAAGTAAAAAGATCAGTTCGTGGGATTAATGGGGTTACGCCATGGGCTACCCGGGAGTAATGGCTTCTGTCGTGGCTGTTTAAGCGGCACAGCTTCGTGGCTGAGATTGAAAATGGCTCACCCTCCACCGGATACAAACTATTGCATCGCATTGTCCGCCTCAGCATGTCCGATCGAGTTATCGTCTGGTTCCCTCCTCCGTGCTTTCTTCATCTAGGAACGCGAACGTATCCCCAGGCTACAAACCACCCCTTATACTAGGCTATTCGCTTTCAACCTCCGTGCCCCTAGCCTTTTCTACACCGTCTTCTCTCAAACCCGCTCCCGATACCCCCGGCTACTCTCTTCTAACCGAGGCTTCCATCCGGTATGAGAATAATTCGCATGTATTTTTTGCGCGCCTCCGACCGCTCGGCTAATTAAACGTCATGTGCTCAATAAAGCAAGGAAAGGACATTTTATGTAGACGGAATGAGACTTTTATCGCCACGCCTCGTGGGAACCTCCGATTGGTTATTTGGCTCTAGAGTGATTCCGCTGACAACGAAGTTTCGTCTGGTTCTCGAGATCTGAAAATTTCAGGTTCCTCCTTTTAGATTTTTTTTTAGAACGATTCGAATGCAGTTTGATAGAATATATTAGGTCGTTCGGAAAGTCATTTCGTTCTTTCCTAACAGAGGACCTAGTTGTATTTCTTGACAACCAACTTCACACTTCAGTCGCATAAAAAAAAAAAGAACGAAATAACTTTTCGAACAACCCAATAGTTCACTTGGAGTAACTTCGTCGCAATTTTCAATCTCGAGCCACGATTGCTGGTTCAAAGTAAATATCATTTTTGTATATTTTAACTCTGTAAGAATTATTTATCTGCTCAATTTTCTCGTAAACGAAAATCGAAATGTGTCGAATATAATTCGATATAGGAGTTCTCGTAATAAAATCTGATGTCGAGTCACTCTCAAATGAAGATTGCAAAGAGTTAAAAATAACGTGAGATGCTATTGTTGAAACAGCAATTAAATTCGAAATTCGGTAATAATAACACTGGTCGTCGTGTTCAATCTACGTTCAAACTACGTTATTTTCGAGTTCGCGTAGTATTCGAAGATATATTTCCGAGACCATATACTTTAAGTATACGTCAAAAGAAAATTTACTTTTTCAAAAGTTCATATTAGAAAAAAAGGAGAAAGAGGGAACTGAACAGGAGCATATGAAAAAGCAGGTGTCGTATCGAAGATATGGAACTCCATATACAAGATACGACCGAATAATAAGTAAAAACGGGTACTACTTGATTCGCGATGAAGAAATGAGATAAAAACGTAGAATACAATTTCCCATTTTCGGCTTACTTTCCGAGAAAATCGGAATTCAGGATTCGTTGGGTAGGCACGCTGTGATGGCTAAAGTAAGGTTCGTCGTGTGACGTGTAGTGCGTGTAGTGTTCGTAAATAATGTACACGTGGCATTTGAAAGTAATTGGATGGAAGAAAGACGCAAAGACAATTTTCAACGAACAAAATTTT
>NW_027470865.1:0-31900 GCF_051020765.1 Lasioglossum baleicum | reverse complement strand
CTGAAGGTTTTTGCCCATAAGTACCTTAATTCAGGGTCCGAATATTACAGTAGAGGGTCAAACCGTTGGACAGCGTTACCAGTTGGTCTAAAGTCTAACGATTTACCGATGGTGTTAATTTCCGCCAACCTCACCGGCGTCATCGAGAATATAACTTCGTGCACAGAGAAAGAAGTTAATATTCATTTCGGTGAGGGGCACCTAAATATCATTTATGAAATAGAAGTTCGAGGGTCAATTCATTTGATGACGTTACCACCTTCTTGGATTGTCGAACGCCAAAGTCACTAGCTTCACATACCCTGTGATGCCGAATATCAATCCAGATTTGCCGGGCATAAATGCGCTGTTCAGTATTGGCAATATACACCTCAATTCGGGGTTTGAATATTAAAGTAGAGCGTCCAACCGTTTGAGATCGTTACCAATTCCTATACAGTCAAACGTTTTACCGTTGTTCTTACTATCCGAAAAACTAACCCGCTGTATCGAGAGTATAACACCGTGTTGAGTGACACGAATTAGTGTATCTTTTAGCGACGAGCACATTAATTCCATGTATGAATTAGAATATCGAGGGTCAGACCGTTCGAGAACGTTACCACCATCTGAGAGAGACGAAATGCTAAGTCAATAGCCTCAGCTATCCTGTGATTCGGAGAGTCAAACCATGCATACCGGGATTAAGTCAGCTGAAGAGTATTGGCAATAGACACCATAATCAACAGTTTGAATATTAAAGCTGACCGCCACACAGTTATAGAACATTACCTACTGGTACAGAGTCAAACACTTTTCCGATAGACCTACCTTCGGAGAAGCTAACCTGCCGTTTCGGGAGTATGACTTCGTGGTCAGAGAACGAAATCGGTATTCATTTCAGTGAATGGCACCTTAACTTCATGTATCAATTGGACGATTGTGTGCCAAACCGTTCGGGAACTTTTCCACCCTCTTTCAGATTCGAACGGATAAGTCAATAGCTCCACGTCTCCAGTAATTCCGAGGGACAAGCCAGGTAATCCAGGAGTGAATGCGCTGTACAGTATTGGCAGCAGATACCTTAGTTCGCGGATTGGATATTAAAATATCACGTCACCCCGTTTGAGAACGGTACCAATTGCTATACAGTAAAACGTGTCGCTTTACCGAAGTCGTTATCATCCGAAAATCTAACCCACTGTACTGAGAGTATAAATTCGTGTTCAGAGAATCACACTTGTATACATATAGTGATGGCATCATGATTTCATGTAGGAATTAGAAGATCGAGGGACAAACCGTTCGAGATCAATACAAACTTCCATGACATTCGAACAGCTATGTTAATAGCTTCACATAACCTGTAATTCCGAGAGTTATACTGGGTATTCCGGGAGTAAATCCGTTCTATAGTATCGGCATTAAAAATACTACTTTCCTCTGTAAATATTAAGGTACAGAATCACACAGTTGTTCGACGTTACTTATTGGTATTGTGTCCAACGTTTCAGCGACGGCGGTACCATCCGAGAAGTTAACCCGCTGTATCGAGAGTATTACTTCGAGGTCACAGGAGCAAAATAGTATAGATTTTGTGACGTGCAACTCAATTTTATCTATCTACCATATGATCGAGAGTCAAACCGTTGGAGAACGTTACAGCCTAACGGCTACGACAATAGCTTCACGTATCCAGTGATTCGGAGAGTCAATCTTAGTCTTTCTGGAGTAAATGCGCTAAATGGTATTGCCAATAAACACATTAATTCACGGTTGGAATAGTAAAGAAGAGCGTCAAATGGCTTGAGATCAAGGCCAATTGGTATAAAGTCAAACACATTTCCGATTTCCTTACCTTCGGAGAGCTAAACACGGCGTTTCCAGGGTACAACATCGTGTTCAGAGAAAGAAATTGGTCTTCATTGGTTCTCCTGCCGAGAATTTAGATGTCTATTGCAAGTGCTTTTCAGCGGATGTGTTCCCAGAATACCTGGCCTGACATTCGGCATACTAGGATAGGTGAAGATATTGACTCAGGCGTTCGACTCCTCAAACAAGGTGGTAACGTTCTCGAGCGGTTTGAAATTCCGTCTTCTTATTCATACATGAAACTAAGTTGCACGGCACTCAAATGTATACTACTTTGCTTCTCCTAACACGAAGTCATACTCTCGATACAGCGGGTTAGCTTCTCGGAAGGTGAGGCCTTCGCTATAAATTTAACAATATATAAATACGTTACATCCTACAACGGTTTGACTCTGGACATTAACATTTATACCATGAAATAGGGTGTACGATGCCAATCCTGTACAGTGGATGTGCTCATGGAATTCTTTCTTTGACTTTCGGAATCACATTACAGGTGAAGCTATTAACTTGGCCGTTCGACTTGCAATATAGGTGGTATCGATCTCGGACGGGTTGACACCCGATCTTCTAACTCATACATGAAATTACGGTGCCCGTCTATAAAATGTCAACTTATATTTTTGCATGAACACGAAGCAGAGCACCCCGTACAGAGGGTTGGTTTTCTCGGAATGTAGGGCCTTCGGTAAAACGATTGACTCTACACGAATAGTTAATCTTCTGCAACGGATTGATGGCCTGCTTTAATATTCAAACCGTGAGTTAAGGTGTCTACTGCCAATACTGTTTAGTGGATTTACTTCCGGAATACCTTGTTTGACTCTCCGAATCACAGGATAGTTGAAGCTACTGACTTATCCGTTAGACTCTTAAAGAGGGTGGCAACGTTCTCAAACGGTTTGGCTCTCGATTATGATATTCATTCTTGGAAATGTGGTGTCCGTCTGCTAGTATGTCTTCTAATTTTTTTCCGTGAACAATACCCAAGACACTCGCTACAGCATGATAGGTTCTCGGAAGTTATGGTACTCGGCAAGAAGAATGACTGAATTCGAATTGGTAATATCGCCCGACGGTATGACTCTCCACCTTAATAATCATTCCGTGAACTATGGTGTCTATTGCCAATACTGTCCAACGAATTTACTCGCGGAATAACTGATCTGACACTCGGAATCATAGCATTGGTCAAGCTATTGGCTCAGACGTTCGGTTCTCATCGTGTCTGTTATCAATCCCGAATGGTTTGGCCATCTATCTTCTAATTCGTACATGAAATTAATATGCCAGTCACTAAAATGCATACCAATTTGCTCCTCTGAACAAGTAGATATACTGCCGATACAGCGGGTTACCTTCTCAGAAGCTAAGTCCTCTGCTGTAAAGTTTGGCTCTATATCAATACAAACGCCCTACAAATGTTTGCCCTCGGACTTTAATATTTATATCATGAAACAGGGAGTACGATGCCAATACTGTTCTGCGTATTCACTTCCGGGACACCGGGTTTGACTTGCGGAACATCAGGATAGGTGAAGCTGTTGACGTAGATGTTCAACTCTTACAGAAGTTGGTATTGCTCACGAACGGTTTGACACTCGATCTTCTAATTTATAGATGAAGATATGGTGCCGGTCACTGAATTGAATACTAATCACTTTCTCCGGACACGAAGTTATACTCTCCATTATGCGGGTTAGCTTTTCGGAGGGTAAGGTCTTCGGTAAAACTTTTGACTTTATACCAATTGGTTACGATATACAGCGGTTAGATAGTCTAGTTTAATATTAAAACCGTGATTTAAGGTGGCAAATGCCAATACTCTTCAGCGGATTTACTTCTGCAATTTCAGGTTGACTCTCGGAGTCACAGTAGAGGTGACGCTATAGACTTAGCTGTGCGACTCTCAGAGAAGGTTGTAACGTTCTGGAAGAGATTGCCTCGCGACCTTCTAATTCATTCATGAAATTAACGTGCCCGTCACTGAAATGCATACTAATTTGTCTCTCTGGGCAAGAAGTTATTATCACGATACCGCGTTTTAGGTTCTCGGAAGGTGAGGCCTTCGGTAAGATATTTGACTCTATTGCAATGGGAAACGTTCAACAACGGTGTGACTCTGTACTATAATATTAATACTGCCAATTAAGGTGTCTACTGCCAATAATGTACAGGGAATTTACTCCCGTAGAGCATAGTTTGACTCACGGAATCACAGGATAGGTATAATAATTGACTTAGCCGTTCGAATCTCAAAGAAGGTAGTAACTTTCTCGAAATGTTTGACCGTCTATTTTGTTATTCTTAGATGAAAACTACTTGTCCGCCAGATAAAATGTATAGTTATTTCTACCACTGTACACCATGTGATACTCCAGATATTGGGCGTTTGGCTTTCGGAGGATATGGTCTTCCGTGAAACATTTGACTTTATACCAATTGGTAATATTATCAATCGGATTGGTGCTCTAAATTAATATTCAAACCGCGATCAAAGGATTCCATTAAAAATAGTTTACAGCGCATTGACTCCAGAAATACCTGGTCTGTCCCTCGGAATTACACGAAAAGTGCAGGTATTGTCTTAACAGTTGGGCTCCCAGAGGAGGTGGGATCGTACTCCAAAGGTTTCACTCTCGACTTCGCTATTCGTGCATGAAAAACCGTTGTCCGTCTGCCAAAATGTCTACTAATTTGTTTCCGTGAGTTCCATGATACTAGCTACTGCGGGTTAGTTTCTAGGAAGGTAACGAATTCGGTTGGAAGAATGTCTGTATACCAATTGGAAATGTTCTCCGACGGATTCACTGTCCACTTTAGGATTCACACCGTGAATTAAGGTGACTATTACCAATGCCGCACAGGGGATTAACTCCCGGAATACCTGCCTTCACTATCGGAATATCCCGATAGCTGCAGCTATTTACTATGTTGTGCGAATTTCAAATAAGGTGATAAGCTTCTCGAAAGGTTTGACCATCGGAGTTCTAATTCATACAAGTACCTAAGGTGCGAGTCACTAAAATGTATACCAATTTGTTTCGCTGAACACAAAGTTATACCCACGATACAGCAGGTAATATTCTCGGAAGGTAAGGTCATTAGTGAAAAGAGTGGCTATATACCAATTGGTAGATATCTCAGACAGTTTGTCTTTCTACTTTAATGTTCAAGCCTTGAATTATGGTGTCTATTCCCAGTCTTGTACTACGGATTCACTCAGGAAACCTTGGTTTCCACCCTTCGAATCGCATGATATGTGACGCTCTTGACTTAGCCATTCGGCTCCCGAAAAAGATAGTAACATTGTCGAATGGCTTGACTCTAGATCTTCTTGTTCATATATGAAATTACGGTGCCCTTCTATAAAATGAATACTGACTCATCCCTCTGATCACGGTGTTATACACTCGATACAGCGGGTCAGTTTTTCGGGAGGTATGGTTTTTGGTAAAATGTTAGACTTCATAGCAATTGGTAACGTTGTGCAAAGGTTTGACGGTCGGCATAAATAATCAAACCGTGAATTTAGGCGTCTATTGCTAACACCGTTCAGCTGATCTACTTCAGGAATACCTGGTATGATTTTCCGCATCTCAGGATAGAGGAAGCTATTGAATTAGCCATTCGAATTTCTATGATAGTGGTAACGTTCTTCGAACGGTTTGAACCTGGATATTCTAATTCATAGATGAAATTAAGGTGCTCGTGACTAAAATGCATACTAACTTCCTTGTGTAAACACAAAGTTATACTCTCAAAACGGGGGGTTTGGTTCACGGAAGGTAAGGCCTTCGGTAAAAGATTTGATTTTATACCAATTGGTAACGCTCTCAAACAGATTGACGCTGTACTCTAATAATCATACCGTGAGTTTTAAAGTGTCCATTGCCTATAGTGTACGGCAGGTTGACTTCTGGAATATCTGGTTTGCCTATCGGAATAACAGGGTAGGTGAAGCTATTGACTCAGCTGTTCGATTATCAAAGAAGGTAGGTTCGTTCTCGAAAGGTGTGACTCTCTATTATTCTGTCCACGCATGAAAGTAAGATGAGCTTCAGCTATAATATCTACTAATTTGTTTCCGTGAGCACCATGCATGACACTTGGTGCGGCGTGTAATATTCGTGGATGGCAAGGTGTCCTATAAATACCTTGAATTTATACCACTTGGAAATTTTCTCTGAAGCATTCACCTTCTCCTTTAATATTTATATCGTGAATTAAGGGGTCTATTGCCAATACTCATCAGCGGATTTACTCCCGGACTACCTGGTTTACTTCCCGGAATCACAGGATAGGTGAAGCTATTGCCGTAGCTGTGCGAGTCACAAAGAAGGTGGCAATGTTCTCAAACGGTTTGTGCATCGATATTCTAATTCATGCCTGAGCGTAAGGTCCTGTCACTGAAATTTATACGAATGTGTTTCTCTAACGACGAAGCTATAATCTAGATACAGCGGGTCAGCTTCATGGAAGGTGTGGTCATCATTCATGATGGTGCTTTCATACAAATGTGCAACGTTCTACAACAGTTTGACATTGTACATTCATATTCATGCAGTGAATTAAGATGTCCATTGCCAACACTGATCATGGGATTTATTCACGGAATACTTCATATGGCTCTCGGAATCGCAGGATAGGAGAAGGTATTGACTTAGCCGGTCGAACCTCAACGAGGGCAGTAACGTTCCCGAGCGGTCCGACACTCGATATTCTGAGTCACACATGAAGTTAAGGTGTCTTTCACTGAAGTGAATACTACTTTCTTTCTCTGAACACGATGATATGCTCTCGATGTAGCTGGTGAGGCTCGCGGAAGCTAACGCCTTCGGTAAAACGTATGACCTTATGGCAATTGGTAACGCTCTCAAACGGTTTGACTCCATATTTTAAAATGCAAGCTATAAATTAAGGTGTCAATAGCCCACGATATGCAGCGCATTTACTCCCGGAGCACCTGGTTTGACTCTCGGAGTCGCAGGATAGATAAAGCTATTGACATAGCCTTTCGGCCGTCAAACAGGGTGGTAACGTTTCCGAACGGTTTGACGATCAATACACTAATTCATACATAAATTTAAGTTGCCGTCACTAAAATGTATACCACTGTGTTTCTATAAATACGAAGTTATACTCTCGGCCCGGAGGGTTAGCTTCTCAGACAGCAAGGCTTTCGATAAATCGTTTGCCTTTACAGCTACTGGGAACCTTCTCAAAATGCGGAACGCTCTACTTTAATATTCGAACCGTGGAGTAAGGTGTCCTTGCCGACACTGTTCAGCGGATTTACTCCCGTAATTCCAGATTTGAATCGCGGCGTCACAGGATATGAGAAGCTATTGACATAGCCGCTCGACTCTCAAACGAGGTGGTAACGTTCTTGATCGGTTAGACCCGCGATCATCGAATTCATTCATGATATTGAGGTGCTCCCAACTAAAGTGTATACTATTTCGTTCCTCTGAATACTGTTTTGTACTCTGGATGCAACTATTTTGTTTTTCGGAGGGTAAGGTCTACGGTAAGACGTATGGCTTTACAGCAGTTGGTAATCTTCACTCACGGATTGACGGGCTGCTTTAATATTCATACCGCGAGATAATGTATCAATTGTCAATACTGTTCAAGGGATTTATTCCGGGTATACCTGGTTTGACACTCGGAATCAAAGGAAATGTGAAAGTATTGGCTTAGCCGTTCGACTTCAATAGAGGGTGGTTACATTCTCGAATGATTCGACACTTGATCTTCTAAGTCATATATGAAACTAAGGGGCCCGTCAGTTAAATCTATATTAATTTGCTTCTCTGACCACGAAGTTGTACTCTCGATACAGCGGGTTAACTACTGGGAAGGTATGGCCTTCAGTTAAAAGTTTGGCTATACAGCATTAGGTAACGCTCGACAATGGTTTGGCTGTGTACTTTAATATTTATACCGTGAAATAGGGACCCTAATGCCCATACTGAAATGCAGACTTACTCTCGGAATACCTGACTTGACTCACGGTATCATAGGATAGGTGAAGCTATTGGCACAGCCGTTCGATTCACAAAGATGGTGGCAACGCTCGCTCACGGTTTGACCGCCGATCTTCGAATTCACTCGTGAAATTAAGGTGCTCGCCCTAAAGTGTATACTAGTTCGTACGACTGAATACGGTTATATGCTCTCGATACAGCGGGTTAATTTTTCAGAGGGTATAGCCTTCGGTAAATCGTTTAACTTAATAGCAATTGGTAACATTCTCAAATGGTTTGACGCTCTACGTTAATATACAAACTGTGAATTAAGGTATCTATCCCCAATACTATTCAGCGGACTTACTCCCGGATTATCAGACTATTCTCTCGGAATCACTGGATATATGAAGTTATTGACTTACCCGTTCGACTCTCAAAGAAGGTGCTAACGATCTCGAACTCTCTGACACTAGAAATTCTAATTCATACGTAAATTAAGTTGCAGGACACTAAAATTCATACTAATTCGTATGTGTGATCACAAAGTTATACTCACAATGCAGCGGGGAAATTTCTCAGATGGTAGGGTCTTCGGTAATGCGCTTGACTTCATATCAACTGGTAACGTTCTCAAATGGTTTGGTGCTGTACCTTAGAATTCAAAGCCTGTATTAAGGTGTCCATTGAAAATAGCATAATAGTATAGCGCATTAACTCCAGAAATTCCTGGACTGTCCCTCAGAATCTCAGGATAGGTGCAGCTAGTGGCTTAACCGTTCGTCTCTCACAGAATGTTCCATCGTTCTGGAGCAGTTTGTCGGTCCATCATCTAATCCGTACATGCAATTAAGGTGACCGTCACAAAAATAACATACTAATTTGTTTCTCTGAGCACGTAGTTATACCCTCAATACCGATGGATAGGCTATCAGAGTGTAGGGCCTTCAGCGTAACGTTTGACTTTATACCAATTGGTAACGCGCTGAAACAGATTGCTGCTCTACTTTAATATTCGCAAGGCTAATTAAGGTGTCTATGGCCAATACTGTTCAGCTGATTTTCTTACGGAATACATGGTTTGTCTCTCAAAATCACAGCAAAGATGAAGCTATTGCATTATACATGCGACTGTCAAAAGAGGTGGTAGCGCTCTCGGACTACTAGATTCTCCATCTTCCTATTGATACACGCACTTAACTTGTCCGCCTGCTAAATTGTCTACTTATTTGTTTCCTTGAACACTAAGCAAGACACTTGCTGCAGTGAGATATCAAGGTGTCTATAACCAACACTGTACTGCGGATAGACTCTCAGAATTACTGGTTTGATTCTCAGTATCACAGGATATGTGAAGCTATTGATTTAGCGGAACGGATCTCAAGGAATGTGGTGACGTTCTCGAAAGGTTTGAGCATCTATCTTCCAAATTCTGCATGAAGTTAAGGTGCACGTCCGTAAATGTATACCAGTTCGTACGTCTGAATACGGTTTTATATTCTCGATACAGCAGGTCAGTTTGACGGAGTGTCAGACATTCTGTAAGGAGTTTAATCCTGTAGGAACAGGTAATGTTCTACAACGGCTTGACGGCCCGCTTCAATATTCATACCGTGAATTAAGTTGTCCATTGCCAATAATGTAGTGGGTATTTACTCCACGAATACCTGGTTTGACAGACGGAAAGGCAGGATGGTTGAAGCTATTCTCTTAGCTTTATTCTCCATGACGGTGGTGTCGTTCTGTAACGTTTTGACCCTTGAGATTCCAATTCATACACGACGTTAAAGTGCGCGTCACTGAAATGGATACTAACTTCGTCCCCTGGAAACGATGATATACTCTCGTCCCAGCGGGTCAGGTTCTCGGAAGGTAAGGCCTTCGGTAAATCGTCTGACTTTACACAAATCGGTAACGTTCTTCAACGATTTGACGATCTGCTTTAACATTGGTACCGCGAATTAAAGTGTTTATTGTCACTTCTGTTCAGCGTATTCACTTCCGGGACACCGGGTTTGACTCGCGGAACATCAGGATAGGTGAAGCTGTTGACGTAGATGTTCAACTCTTACAGAAGTTGGTATTGCTCACGAACGGTTTGACACTCGATCTTCTAATTTATAGATGAAGATATGGTGCCGGTCACTGAATTGAATACTAATCACTTTCTCCGAACACGAAGTTGTACTCCCGATACACGTAGTTAGTTTTTCGGAGCGAAAGGTCTTCGGTGAAAGGTTTCATTTTTTACCAATTGGTACCGCACTAAATCGGTTTGACGCTCCACTTGAATATTCAAACCGTGAATTAAAGTGTCTATGGCCAATATTGTTTAGCGAATTTACACCCGGAATACCTGCTTTAACTCTCAGAATCGCGGGCTAGGTGAATCTATAGACTTAGCTGTTTGTCTCTCACAGACGATTCCAACGTTCTCGAGCGGGTTGACACTCGATCTTCTAATGTATACATCAAGTTTAGATACCCGACACAAAACGGACTAACGCTCCACTTTAATATTCAAACCGTAAATTAAAGTGTCTATGGCCAATATTGTCTAGCGAATTTACACCCGGAATACCTACTTTAACTCTCGGAATCGCAGGCTAGGTGAAGCTACTCTTCCTACTCTGAACACGAAGTTATATTCTCGATGAGGCGGGTGGTATTCGCGACAGGTAGCGCCTTCAGTAAAACGTCTGGCTTTATAGCAATTGTTAACCGTCTCAAAGGGTGTGACGCTGTATTTTATTATCCAAACCGTGATCTATGGTGTCTATTCCCAATACTGTTCAGCGGATTAACTCTCGAAATACCTGGTTTGACATTCGGAATCTCAGGATAGGTGGAGTTGTTGACTTATTGATTACGTGATTGACTTATTGGCTTAATTGGAGAACGATACCACCTTCATTGAGGATTGAACGGCTATGTCTTATTTAAGCCGTCCGCCTGCTAAACTGTCTAGTAATTTGTTGCTCTGAACACGAAGTTATACCCACGATACAGCTGGCCATGCCCTCCGAAGGTAGGGAGTCCGGTGAGGAATATGACTTTATACCAATGCGTAACGTTTTCAAACAATTTGACTCTCTGCTTTAATACTCATATCGTGAATTAACGTTTCTATTGCCAATACAGTGCAGCGGATTTACTGCTGATATACCTGGCTTGACTCTCGTAATGACAGGATAGGAGAAGCTAGTGACTTTGGCTATCGGCCGATGATAACCCTAACTAATACCCTCAATATTGGCGGGTTAGCTTCTCGGAAGGAATGGCTTACGGTAAAAAGTTAGTCTGTAAACTAATGGGTAAAGTTCTACAATGATCAGTGAATGATGGTACGGCCAATCGAGCAACACTACTGTCTGGTCACCGGTAATTTCTTAAGACATGATTTTGAACTGCATGCAATTCTTTCTCATTTCATATGTATATACTAATATTCCAATTTACTGTTATAGTAATTACAATTTTTTTCAAAGCTGTCAATTGTTAGTTGAATTTTTTTTTTCTGAATAGAAGTACCGTTGGAAACGGTTCAGTGCACGTTCATGACATCATTTTGTCAAACGTATTGTCATTTTATATGATTGCCTGAGTACGGACCTACGCTTCCGGAACGACACAGCTGCAGTCGTCTTGTACTTGCGTACAGCAGATCGGAGCGAAATACTGGATTGTCTTCGTTGATTTCGTTAAAGTTAATTTTGAGCCGTGTGCATTTTGTTCCAATTGTCCCATTTATTTACACATACTGTAATTTAATATTATGATATTTTCGATTTTCATCTAAATTTTCAATTTATATTTTAAAGAATTGTATTATTTCAGTAAAAGTGATATCAGAATTAGATGGGTGCACCTTATGACATTATTGTATAAGCTTATTTTCATTTCATATCATAGTCTGTATACGTTCCTACGCTGTCGGAGCGATACCACTGGCGCTGTCTTGTATTTGCGTACTGCAGGTCGGGCGAAACTACAGAATGGTCGCCATCAACTCCTTTATCCATCGACTTTATCCTTCGACACGACTGGCGAGGTCTTGTGTGTAGCTACGTACGGCTGGTCTGGGCTACAGCATGGTCTTCATTAATTTCTCCAACCTTGATATTGTACCGCACGCATCTATTTCCAGTTTTCCATTTACTTATACATGCTGTAATTTACTCTTATGATATTTTCTATTTTTACGCAATTATGAATGATTTGTTGAAAAGATTGTATTTCCTTGGAACAGTGTCCTCGGAATTAGTTGAGCGTACGTTTATGACGTTATCATGTTAATCTTATTGTTATTTTATATGATTGGTTGTGTAGGTACCTACGCTTCCTGTGCGACACGACTGGAGAGGCCTCGTAGCTGCGTTCGGTAGATCGGAGTGACACTACTACATGATCTTCGATAACTTATCTAACCTTGATACTGTACCGAATGCATGCCTTCCCAGTCTTCCATTTATTTAAACATTTCATAGTGAAAGTGTCTTTGGGTATAGTTGAGCTTGCGTTTGTTACAGTATTTTGTTAAGCTAGTTATTTTTTATACGGTCGTGTGTATGCCGATCTACGCTTCCAAGGCGTCAAGGCTGGATTGGTCTTGTAGTTGCGTTTGGGAGATCGAAGCGGCATACTGTATGGTTACCGTTATTTCCTTTATCCACAATGTTTTCCCGTATTCCCTCTTTCGCAGTTCTCTGTTTATATAGGAATACCGTAATTTACTTTTAAGATGTCCTTAATTTCCTTCGATGTTTCCAATTTTCATACAAAAAAATTGTATTTCTTATTAATCGTATCTTTGGAATTAGTTAAGTGTACGATTATGATAATATTTTGCAATACTTACTGCTATTTTATACAGATGCCTGAATGCGCACCGACGCTTCCGGAACGACACAGCTATAATGGCTTTGTAGTTGCGTACGGCAGATCGAAGCGGTATACTGGATGGTCTTCGTATTTTCGTGTAACAATGGTTTTGAGCCCTTTCCATTTTTTCCCGCGTTTTCCATATATTTACACGTTCTGTAGTTAGCTGTAATGTAATTTTCAATTTTCTTCGAAATTATAAATCTTTATTTTGGAAAATTGTATTTCTTAGTAAAAGTGTCTTTGGAATTAGTTGTGTGAACGCTTATGACAATATTTTGTTATGTTCTTGGGTATTTTATAGGATTGTCTCTATACCTATCTGCTTTTCCAGAGCGGCACGGCTGCTGTGGCCTTGTAGTAGCGTTCATTAGATCGGTGCGTCACTGCTGTATGTTCTTTGCATATAATTTTAGCCTTAATATTGTACAATATTAATTCTTTCTTAGTCATGCATTAAATTTCATATGCTGTTATTCAGTGTTATGGTATGTTTGATTTGTCATAATTATAAATTTTTGTTTAGAGATTTGTAATTCTTAGTAAACGTGTGTTGGGAAATAGTTGAGTGTACATATATGTCAATTTTCTGTCAAGCTTCTTGTTACATTATATGATTGTCTATATGCTTACTTACGAGTCCGGTGCGACATGGCTGGATTGGTTTTGCAGTTGCGTTCCTAGATCGGAGCGACAGTGCCGTTATATCTTTGTAAATTTCTATGACCTTGATATTGTACCGTTTGCCTTCTTTCTCTGTTTTCTGTTGATGTGTACATATTGTAATATACTCTTATGATATTTTAGATTTTCTTCAAAATTTCAAGTTTCTAATTTCAGAAAATGTATCGTACATGTAACGTTCCTTTGGAAATAGTTGAGTGTACGTGCATGTCGATAATTTTTTAAACTTATTGTTATTTTATATGACTGTTCCTATACGTACCTTCGCTGTCGGAGCAACACGACTGACGATTTCTTGTAATTACGTACCGCAGATGGATGTGGCCCTACTGGATGGTCTTCGATATTTTGATTAAACGTTATTTTATACCGTTTGTATTCTTTCGCAGTTTACTACCTATTTATAAATAATGTTATTTACTGTTACGATATTTCCGATCATTTTTTAGTTTAAATTATCAATAATTATTATAAAAAGTTGTATTCCTTGGCAAAAGAGTATTTGGAATTAGTTGTGTTTAGGTATATGTCGATATTTTGTTGGACTTATTGATATTTTATATGATTGTCTGTATACCTACATGCGATATCGGTGCAACATGACTAGCGAGGTATTGTAGTTGGGTACAGCAGAAGGGATCGACACGACTGAATTGTCTCGATTATTTCTAAAACCTGGATTTTGTACCGTATGCTTTTTTTCTCAGTTTGCCATTTATTTATGCATTCTGTAATTTAGTGTTATGATATTTTCGATTTTTCTTCAGAATTTTCAATCTTTATCTTAGAAAAATGTACATCTTAGTAAAAGTAACTTTGGAATTAGGTCAGTGTGCCCGTATGATATTATTTTGTTCAAATAACTGTTATTTTGTATGATTGTCTGTGTATGTACCTACGCTGTTGGCGCGAGACGACTGGCGATGTCTTGCAGTTTCGTACGACAGAACGGAGCGAGACTACTTGATGGTCTCGATAATGTTTTTCACCTTCATATTGTACAGTAAGAATTTTTTCCCAGTTTTTCATTTATTTGTACATACTGTAAGTTACTGCTGTAATATGTTCACTTCTCCTAAAGAATACAATTAGAGAGATAGAAAATTGTAGGGTATGAATAAAATCGGAAATATCATATCAGTAGATCACAGAATGCAGAAATAAATAGTGAATATCGAAAGAATGCATTCGGCACAATATCAAGGTTAGAGAAATTAACGAATATAATACAGTAGTGTCGAATTGGGGATATCATAACAGTAAATTACAGTATGTAGACATAGACAGAATACAGAAAAATAATGCACACGATGCAATATCAAGGTCAAAGGAATTATCAAAGACCATACAACACTATCGCTCCGATGTTCCGAACGCAACTGCAAGAAAACTCGTCCCGCGTCGCTTCGGAACGTTGGTGCGTACACGCGCAATCGTTTAAAATAACAACAAATATAGAAAACTGATGTCATAAACGTATACTGAACTAATTCCGAAGACACTTTTCATAAAATGTACAATGTTTGATATTGTAAATTGGAATTTGAAAAAATTCGTAAGTATTAAATCAGTAAATTACATTATATACAAATAAATGGAAAACTGCTACAGAATGCGTACAGAACAATCTTATTGTTAAAGTAAATAACAATGACCATGCAATATGCCAGCCCGATCTACAGCACGCAACTACAATACGACTCCAGCAATGTCGGTCTAGAAGCGTACGTGCTCATATAGCCAATCATATGAAGTATCAATGAGGGTAACGAAATAATATCACAAACGAAAACTCAACGAATTGCAAAGACAGTTTCACTGAGTCATACAATTTCTTCAAGTAAGAAATGAAAATTTTGAAAAAAAAATCGAAAATATTACAGCATTAAATTACAGTATGTATAAAATAAACGGAAAACTGGGAAAAGATGCATACGGTACAGTATCAAAGCAATAGTAATTTCCGACGACCATCAGGAAGTGTCGTTTCCATCTACCGAAAGCAATCACAAGACGACTCCAGTGGTACCGTGCGGGCAGCGAAGGTACATCTGCAGACAATCATATAATATAACAGATTATATAACAAAATATTGTCCCAAACGTATGCTCAACTAATTCCAAAGGCACTTTTCATGTACGATTCAATTTGTGAAATTAAAGACTTGAAATTTTGAAAAAAATCGAAAAAAATCATAACAGTATATTACAGTTCGTGTTTATATATAGAAATGAGTCTCCATTTCAGAGACCGGCACCTTAACTTCATGTGTGCATTATAAGGCCGAACGTCAAACCTTTCGAGATTGTTACCAACCTTATGTTAGTGACGAACGGAAAAGTCAATAGCTTCTCTTATCCTGGATTCGGAGAGTCAATCCAAGTATTCCGGGAGTAAATCCGCGGAGCAGTATGGGCAATAGACACCTTAATTCACAGCTTGAATATTAAAGGGGAGCGTCAAACCGTTTCAGAACATTACCATTTGGCATAAAATAAAACGTTTACCGAAGTCGTTAATTTCCGCGAATCTCACGGGCATCATCGAGGGAATAACTTCGTGTTCAGAGAAAGAAATTAATCTTCATTTCAGTGTCGGGCACCTTAATTTCATGTATTAACTATTAAGATCGAGGGTCAAACCTTTCCACAACGATGCCACCTTCTTTAAGGATCGAATGGATAAGTCTATTGCTCTACATATCCTATGATTCCGAGAGCCATAGCAGGTAAGCCGCAGATGAGAATTAACAATTGATACCTTAATTATCAGAGTGAATATAAAATTGAATGTCAAACCGTTGAGATCGTTACCAATTGCCAGAAAGTCTAACGCTTTACCGAAGACCATTACCACCGAGAATCTAATCCGCTCTCTCGAGAGTATAACTTCCTGATTACGGAAATACATTAGTATACAATT
Organism: Lasioglossum baleicum; assembly: GCF_051020765.1. Taxonomy (NCBI): domain Eukaryota; kingdom Metazoa; phylum Arthropoda; class Insecta; order Hymenoptera; family Halictidae; genus Lasioglossum; species Lasioglossum baleicum. The sequence continues at coordinate 15,592 of NW_027470865.1, read as the reverse complement.
TAGTGTCGTCACCTTAAATTCATGTATGAGTTAGAATATTGAGGTTCAAACTGTTCGAGATCGTTGGTACCTTCAGTGAGAGACGAACTGTTAAGTAAATAGGTGCACCTATCGTGTGATTCCGAAAGGCAAACCAGGTATTCCGTGAGAAAATTCACTGTACACTATTGCATTTGTCACCTTAATTCACGGTTTGAATATTAAAGTTGAGTATCACACCGCTGTAGACCGTTACCTATTAGTACAGAGTCATCATATTTACGGAAGATCCTAACTTCCGAGAAGCCTATCACGCTGAAGGGAGTGTTTTACTCAGTGGTAACGGAATTAAATTTGTAGTCATTTTACCAGACGGACACCTAATTTTCACGTATGAATACCAAAATCGAGTGCCTAACCGTTCGAGAACGGTACCCCCCCCCCCCAACCATTTTGCTAGTCGCACAGCTATATCAATATCATAACATATCCAGTGATTCTAAAATTCTAACCAGGTCCTCATGGAGTTAATGTGCTGATCAGTACTGGTTATACACACCTTAGTTCACTGGCGGAATAGTAAACTACAGTGCCGAACCGTTATAGAACGTAACATATTGGTATGAACTCATCCTCCTTATGGAAGGCCTTACCGTCCGAAAGGCTAACCCGCCGTATCGACTGTACAGCTATGTTTGTAGGGAAACACAACAGTATATATTTTAGTGACAGGCACCATAATTTCATGCATTATTTAGAAGATCGATGGTCAAACCGTTCGAGAACGTTACTACTTTCTTTGTAAGGTTTTCGGTAAGACGTTTGATTTTATAGCAATAGGTACCGTCCTCAAATGTTCTGACGCTCTATTTTAATATTCACATAGCAATTTAAGGTGTATATTACCAATACTGTTCAGCTGATTTACTCCGGGAATACCAGGTTTGACTCTCGGAATCACAGGATAGGTGAAGCAATTGACATAGTCGTTTGAACCTCGAAGAGTGTGGTCACGTTCTCGAAGTGTTTTACCTTCGGTCTTTCTTTTCATACACGAAGAATAAGTGCGCGTGACTGAAATGAATGCTAACTTCTTTCTTTGAAGACGGAGTTATATCCTCGCTGACGCAGATGATGTTCGCGGATGGTAGCGCTTTCGCTAAAACGTTTGACCTTATGACAACTGGTAGTGTTATCAAACTTGGTCACGCTGATTTTAATATTCAAACCGTGATCTGTGGTGCCTATTGCTAATACCGTTCTGCGGATATAATTCCGGTATAACAGGTTTGACTCTCGGAATCATTGGATAGGTGACGCTACTGACTCAGCCGTTCGACTTTAAATGTGGATGGTAACGCCCTCGAACGGCTTGAGTTTCGATGTTCTATATCATACGTGAATTTAAGTTGACGTCACTAAATTGTATACTAGTGTGTGTCCCTATACAAGAAACTATACTCTCGAGACGGGTTGGTAGGTAAGGGATTCGGTAAAACGTTTGACTTTAATGCAACTGTAACGCTCTCACACGGTGTAATATTGAATCCGCGAAATAAGGTATATATTGCCAGTACTGTACAACGCATTTACTCCCGGAACAGCTGATTTGACTTTCGGAATTGGAGGATCGGTGATGCTGATGACTCAACCGTTCTACTCTCAACGAAGGTGGAAACGTTTTCGAGCGGATTGACATTCGGTCATCTTATTCATACATGTAGCTATGGTGCGTGTCACAAAAATATATACTAACTCGTTTTTCTGATCACGAAGTTATACCCGCGGTTCAGCGGTCTATGTTCCTAGAAGGTAAGTTATCCGGTCAGGAGCATGACGTTATAACAGTTGGTTACGATTTCCAGCCGTTTGACACTGTACGTTATTATCAATACCGTGAGTTATGGGGTATAATGCCAATACTGGTCAGCGCATTTGCTCCTGCAATACCTGATATGCCTCTCGGAATCAGAGAAGAGGTGCTGCTATTGACTTAAATATGCGATGTTCAAAGAAGGTGATAACGATGTCGAACCGTTTGACACTTGATCTTCTAATTCGTACATGAAATAAAGGTGTACGGCACTAAAATGAATAAAAATATCATTCTATGAACACGAACTGCTATTCTGAATGAAGTCGGTGAGATTCGCGGATAGTAAGGTCTCCGGTAAATCGTTTGACTTTATAGCAATTGGCAATGTTCTGCAACGGTTTGACTGTCTGCTTTAATATTCAAACCTTGAATTAAGGTGTCCATTGCCAAAGCAGCTAAGCGTATTTCCAGCCGGTGAACACGGTTTAACTATAGGAGTCACAGGAAAGCTGTAGCTACCGACTTGTCCGTTCGACTCCCAAAGAAGCTGTTGTGTTAGCTGTTTCAATCTCAAGGAAGGTGTTCACCTTCCCGAAAAGTTTGATCCTGGATCTCCGATTTCATACTTGATATTACGGTGCCCGTCACGCAAATGCATACTATCTTCCTTCTCTGAGCACGAAGTTATACTCCCGATACGGCGGGTTAGCTTCTCGGACGGTAAGGCTACTGGTAAAACGTTTGACATTATAGCAATTAATAACGTCCTCAAACGGTTTGACGCTCCATTTTAATATTGAGATCGCGAATCATGATATCCATTGGGAATACAGATCAGAGGATTTACTAAAGCAATACCTGGTTTGACTCTCCGAATAACAGGATAGGTGAAGCTATCGACATATCCGCCCGACTCTCAAAGGGTGTGGTAACGTTCTCAAACGGTTTGAGGCCATATACTAATTTTCAAACCGTTAATGAAGTTGATTATTAAAAAACTGTTCAGTGGATTTACTACCGGAATACCTGGTTTGTCTCTCGGAATCACAGTATAAGTGTAACAATTGACTAAGCCGTTCGATCTTCATGCAAGGAGGTAAAGTTCTGGATCGGTTTAACACTCGATTTTCAGATCCAAAAAGGAATTTAAGTTTCCCGTCACTAATATGTATACTCATTTGTTTCTCTGATCTCGCAATTAAACCTACGACATTGCGCCTTATGTTCTCTGAAGGTAAGGAGTGCGATGGAGAGTATGTCGTTGAACGAATTGGTAACCTTTTCAAACGTTTTGACTCTCTACCCTCATCATTCATAGCGTGAATTATGATATCTATTGCCAATACTTTACTACGGTCTTAAGTCTGGAATACCTGTCTTGACTCTAGGAATCACAGGATAGATGAAGCTATTGACTTAGACGTTTGACTACCAAAGAGGATGGTAACGTTCTTCGGTAAAGATATGACTCTACACCAACGTGTAAGTCTACAACGGTCTGACAGTGTATTTTAAGATTCATACCATGAACTATGGTGTCTCTTGCCAATACTGCTCAGTGCAATAGCACCCGGTATACCTAGTTTGGCTCTATGAATCACAGGATAGGTGATGCTTTTAACGAAACTGTACGACTCTCAGAGAATGTAGTAATGTTCTCGAACAGTTTCACTCTCCATATTGCTATTCATACTTGCATCAAACGTATCCGCCTGCTGAAATGTGTACTGATTTGTTTCCGTTTGCACTAAGCATGAGACTCGCTACAGTGGGATAGGTTCTCAGAAGGTAAGGCCTATGGTAAAGAGTTTAATTCTATAGCAGTGGGTAGCTTTCTCAAACCGTTTGCCTCAGTGCTCTAATACTGATACGATGAATTATGCTGTCTATTGCCAATATTGTACTGCGGATTTATGTCCGAAATATTTCGTTGCACACTCGGAATCACAGGATAGGTGAAGCTATTAACTTAGCCCATCGTCTCTCGCAGAGGATGGTAAACGTCCTCGAACGGATTGACCATCGAGCATGTAATTCATACTCAAATATAAGTTGCCCGTATCTGAAATGAATGCTGCTTTTTTCTCAGAACACGAAGTTATAATCTGGATACAGCGAGTTAGTTTATCGGAGGGTAAGGTCCCCGTTAAAGTGTTTCACTTCATAGCTATTGGAAATGTTCTCAAACGATTTGTCACTCTATTTTAATGTACAAGCCGCGAATTATGGTGTCTATTCCCTATACTGTTCAGCGTATCTACTCTAGGAATATCTGATTATACTCTCGGAATCGCAGGATCGGTGAGGCTGTTAACTTATCTGTGCGACTTTCACAGAAGGTGGCAACCCTCTCGTGCGGTTTGATCCACGACCTACTAAGCCATATATGAAGTTAAGGTACCCGACATTAAAGTATATACTAATTTGCATATCTGATAACGAAGTGATACTGTCGATACAGCGGGTCAGGTTCGCGGAGGATAAGGTCACCGATAAAACTTTTGGCATTATACAAATAGGTAACATTCCACACTGGTTGGACTCAGTTCTTTAATATTCCAACCGTGAATTACGGTGCCTAGTGTCAATACTGTGCACCGAATTTACTTCCGGAATATCTAGCTTGATTCTCGGAATCTCAGGGTATGTGAAGTTGTTCACATAGCTATTAGTCTCTCACATAAGGTGGCAACGTTCTCGTGCGGTTTGACCATGGATCGTCTGATTCATACATGAAGTTAAGGTGCCCAAAACTAAAATGAATACTAATTTCTGCATCTGAACGTAGATTTATACTCTCGATGTCGCGGAACTGAACGCTTTCGGTAGAACGATTGACATTATACCAATTGGTAGCGTTCTCAAACGGTGTGACGTTCTACTTTTATATTCAAACCGTCAATTAAAGTGTCCATTGTCAATACTGTTCAGCGGATATACTCCTGGATTACCAGGTTTGACTCACGGAATTGCAACTAAAGGTGAAGGTATTGACTTAGCAGCTCGACGCTCAAAGGAGGCGGTAACATTATGGAATGGTTTGACCATAGATTTTCTAATTCATGAATGTAATTTGAGTTTCCGTATCTAATATGTCCACTAACTTCCGTCTCGGGAAACGAAGATATTCTCTTGATACAGCAGGTTAGCTTCTCGAAGGGTAGGGCCATCGTTAAAAAGTTTAAGTATGTATCAGTAGGTAAATTCCTACATGAATTTGACTCTGAAATTTCATATCTATACCGTGAAATAGCTTGCCGAGAATTAATAGTGTTCACGGACTTACTCCCGGTATATTTGGTTTGACTCTCGGAATCACAGTATAGGTGGTCGTATTGACTTACACGCTCGTCTCGTGAAGACGGTGGTAACGTTCCCGATCGACTTAACAATCGGTCTTCTAATTCTAGCACGTCACTAAAATGTGTATTAATGTCTTTCTCTGAACACGAAGCGATACACTCTGGATACGAGCGGGTTAGATTCTCGAAAGGCAAAGCATTCTGTGAATGGTTTAACTCCATATCAATAGGCAGCGCCCTACAACAATATGACGGTCAGCTTTAATGTTCATACCGTGAATTAAGGTATGTATTTCCAATACCGTACAGGGCATTTTCCTGCGGAGTACCTGGTTTGACGATCAGAATCCATGCATAAGTGAAGCTATTAACTTGGCTGTTTTGTCACGGAAGATGGATATTCCCGAACTGTCTGACACTCGATCTTCTAATTTACATATGAAATTAAGCGAACCGTCTCTTAAATATAAGCTAATTTGATTCCTAGTACAAGAAGTTGTATTCTCGATACAGCGGGTTATGTTCTCGGAAGGTATGGTATTCGGTATTCAGTGTGACGTTATAGCAATGTGTAACGTTCTCCATTGGTTTGAATCTGTCCTTTAATATCCACGCCGTGAATAAATTTGTCGATTGTCAGTACTCTTCAGCGGATTAACTCCTGATATTCCAGGTGTGACTCTCGGGGTCACAGGATAGGTGAAGCTACCGACTCAGCCGTTCAAACCCCAAAGATGTTGGTAACGTTCTCGAATGGTTAGATTCATCTACTCATCTACACATCTACTCATTCATACGCGAAATTAAGGTACCCGACACTAAGTTGTATAAGAACTTTCTTCTCTGAACACGAAGTCGTACCCTCGATTCAGCGCGTTAGCTTCTCGGATGATAAGGCCTTTGCTAAAAAGTTTGACTCTACAAATGTACGTAACTTTCTTCCACGGTTTGTCTCTCTACTTTGTTACTCATGCAGCGAATTGACGTGCCTATTGCCAAAACTTTACAGCGAATTTACTACTGGAATACCTTGTCTAAATCCCGGTATCAAAGGACAGATGAAGCTATTGACTCAGCTGTGCGACCTATAGAAATGGTCGACGCATTCCCGAACGATTTGACTCTCTCTTTATATTTATACATGAAAATAGCGTGTCTGTCGGCTGAGATGTCTTTTAATTTGCTTCCGAGAACACATGGCAAGACACTTCGCACATCGGCTTAGGTTCACCGAAGGTAACGTATTCGGTAAAGAGAATGACATTGTAGGAATTGGTACTGATCTCAGAAGATTTGACTCCTTACTTTAATACACATGCTGTGAATTAAGGTGTCAGTTGTCTATAACATTCAGGGGATTTACTCCAGGAAATACCCCGTTTGGCTATAGGAATCACAGGATACGTGAAGCTACTAACTTAGCCGTTCGAATCTCAAAGAAGGTGGAAACATTCTTGAATAGTTTGACCCTCGATTTCCTAATCCATACGTGAAATTAATCTTATAGTCTCTAACACGTATACTAACTCGTCCCACTGAACACGGTGTTATACTCTCGATTGAGCGGGTCAGATTCACAGCAGGTAATGCTTTCGGTAATTGTTTTGCTTGTTACAAGTTGGGAATATTCTCGAACGGTTTGATCATCGATCTTGTAATTCATACATAAAGTTAACGTGCCTCACTGAAATGAATACTAGCTTCTTTCTCTCTACACGTAGTTATACTCTCGATAACAGCGGGTTTGTTTTTCGGAGGGTACGGTCTTCGTTAATGTGTTTGACTTCATACCAATTGGTAACATTCTCAATCGGTTTTACTCTCCCTTTTAATGTTCAAACCGTGAATTATAGTGTCTATTACCAATACTGTTCTGTGGATTTACTCCTGGATTATCTAGTTTCGCTCTCCGAACAACTGCATGGGTGAAGCAATTCACATAGCCGTTCATCGCTTACATCAGGTGGTAACCTTCTCGTACGCTTTGACCTCGGTATTGATATTTGCACACAAACATGTGGTGCTCGTCCGATAAAATATGTACTAACTTTATTCCTTGCACATTAAGTAGGACACGCGCTACAACGGGTTTGTTTCGCGGATATTTTGGTATTTGGTAAAAGGTATGACTTTATACCAATATGTAACGCTCTCAAACGGTTTGACGCCCTATTTTAAAATGCAAACCGCGAATAAAGGTGTATATTGTGAACACTGTTCAGCGGATATACTTCCGGAATTCCAGATCTGAATCGCGGTTTCAATGGATAGGTGAAGCTACTGACTTCGTCGCTTGACTCTCAAACAAGGTTGTACCGTTCCTGATCGGTTTGACCCGCGATCATCAAATTCAATCATGAAATTAAGGTGCTCGCCAGTAAAGTGTATACCAGTTCGTACCTCTGAATACGGTTTTATCCTCTCGATACAGCAGGTCAATTTTTCGGGGGTATGGTCTTCGGTAGATCGTTTGACTTTATACCAATTGGTAACGTTCTCATACAGTTTGACGCTTTCGCAAATATACAAACTGTGATTGAAGATATCTATTCCCAATACTATTCAGCGGATTTACTCCCGGAATATATTATTTGAATTTCAGAATCACTGTAGAGGTGAAGCTATTGACTTTGCCGATCGAATACCAAAGAAGGCGGTTTCCCTCTCTAACGGATTCACAATCGATCTTCTATATAATACATGAAATTATGTATTATATAGTCACTATACTTTTAAATGATTTTCTTCCATGTACACGAAGTTATACTCTCGGTACAGCGGGTTAGATTCACGGAAGGTACGTTTTTCTGTAAAGAGCATGACCTCATAACACTTGCCAATGTTGACCGATGGCTTTCCCCCCTACTTTAATGTCCAAACCGTGAATTAAGATGTTGGCAGCCAATACTGTTCAGCGAATTTGCCACCGGAATAACCTGTGTGGCTCTGGGAATCACAGGATACGAGAAGATATTGTCTTAGCTATGCGACCACAAAAAGGCGTTTAACATTCTGGAAGTAATCGACCCTCGAACTTCTACTTCATACACGAAATTAAGATGCCGACACTGTAATGTATACTAATGTATACTAATGTGAAACACCTGGTTTCGTCTTTCAGATCAGCAGGATGATTGAAGCTATTGACTTAGCAGTACGAATCGAAAAATGTTGCTAACGTCTTCGAACAGTTTGACTGATGATCTTCTATTTCATGCATGAATTTAAGGTGCCGACACTGTAATGAGTATTAATTTAATTTCCTGAACGCGAAGTTATGCTCCCGATACAGCGTATAATGCCTTCGACGTGTAAGGTCTCCAGTAAATCGATTGAATTTATACAAATTGGAAACGCACTCAAGCAGTCTGACGCTATACCTTAACATACAAAACGTAAATTGAGGTATCTACAGCCAACACTGTTCAGCGAATTTACTCCTGGAATACCTGGCTTAAATCTGGGGATCACAGGATGCGTGAAGCTATTGACTTCGCCGTTCCATTCCAAATAGAAGGTGGTAGCGTTCCCGAACGGTTTGATTGTCTATTTTCCTATTCATACATGAATATAGCGCTGCAGGGGGATATGTTCTCCGATGGTAATGTATTGGATAAAAAGAATTACTTTATTTTCAATGATAATGTTGACCGGCGGTTTGTCGCCATGTAAGAATTACACGGTCGAGTGTCAGACCTTTCGAAAACGTTATTACATTCCATCAAATCGACCGGCTAAGACTGTAGCTTCACCTATCGTGTGACTCCGCGAGGAAAGCCAGGTATTCCTGGAGTAAATCATCTGAACATTGTTGGAAGTAGACACCTTAAGTCACGGTTTTAATATTAATGTAGTGCGGCACTACATTTGCGAACTTTACCAATTAGTATAAAGTCAAACGCCTTACTGAAGACATTACCCTCCGAATATGTAATCCGCTGTATCGAGAGTATAACATGGTGTTAAGGGACGCAAATTAGTGTACATTTGAGTGTCCGGCAACTTTATTTAATGTATGAGTAAGAAGATCGAGTGTCATGCCGTTTTAGAATGTTACCACCTTTTTATTGAGACGCCCATCTAAGTCTCTATTTTAACCTACCCTGCGATTCCAATAGTCAAACCTGGTGTAAATCCGGTGTTGAGTAATAGAAATGGATACCCTAATTCGCAGTTTCTATATTAAATAGAACGTCAAACCGTTCGAGAACATTACCAATTGGTATAACGCCAAACTCCTTACCGGATACCTTACCTGTTGAGAACATAACCAGCTGTATAGTGGGTGAAAGTTCGTCTTTAGAGAAACCAAATAGTATACATTTCAGTGACGGGCACCATATTGTCACATATGAATTAGAAGATTAAGTGGCAAACCGTTCCAGAACTTTAACACCTTCTAGAAGCATTGACCTGCTGTGTAAATAATTTCGCCTAACCTTGTGATTCTGAGAATCAATTCTGGTATCCCAGGCGTAAATCCACTGACAGAATTGGAATTAGGCAACTTAATACACGGTATGGAAACTAAAGTAGAGAGTCAAACGTTGGAGAACATAACCTAATGGTTCAATGTCAATCTTCTTACCGGATACCTCAGCTTCCGAGAACCTAACCCGCTGTACTGAGTGTCATGCTTAGTGCTCACGGAAACAAATTGTTAGGCATTATAGCAGAAGCATACCTTATTTTTTGGTATGAACGGAATAATTGATTGTCAAACACTTCGAGAACGATGCCACCTTCTTTAAAGTGGAACAGCTAGGTCAATAGCTTCACCCATCCTGATTCCTATAGCTAAACCAGGTATTCCTAGAGTGAATACGCTGAACAGTATTGGCAACTGCCACATTAGTTCGCTGTATGAATATTAATGTAGAGATTCAAACCGTTGGCGAACATTATCAATTGCGATAAAGTCAAACGGTCTACAGGAGACCTCACCATCCGCGAACTTCAGCGGTTTCATCGAGAGTACAAGTTCGTGGACAGGGAAACAAATTAGTACACACTATAGTGACAGCACCCTACCTTTCATGTATGAATCTGAATATCGATCCCCAAACCGTTGGAGATTGTGAGCACCATTTTTTATAGCCTAACATCTTGCTCAGTAGCTTCACCTGTCCTGTGATTACGATAAACAAAAGAGGAATTCCGGGAGTAAATTCGATGAAAATTGTTTGCAACAGGCACCATAAATCGCGGTATGAATATCAAAGTACTGTGCCAATCTGTTTAAGAACGTTACCAATTGGTATTAAAACAAACACTTTACAGATGGCATTACCTGCGCAGAAAATAATCCGCCGTTTCGAGAGTATAACTTCATGCTCAGAGAAGGAAATTAGTCTCCATTTCAGTGACGGGCACCTTAGTTCATGTATGAATTAGAAAATCGAATGTAAAACTTTTCGAGAACCTTAACACCATCAGCGAGGCACGAAAGGCTAAGTCAATCGCTTCACATATCCTCTCACTCTGAAAGTCAAACCAGATTTTTCGGCAGTATTTGCGCTGTACACTATGGGTAATAGACACCTTTATGTCACGGCTTGAATAGTAACGTAGAGCGTCAAACCGTTTGAGAGCATTACATATTGGCATAAAGTCAAACGTTTTACCAAAGGACTTACCCTCCGCAAACCTCTCCGGCTTCATCGAGGGAATTAGTTCCTGTTCAGAGAAAGAAGTTACTATCCTTTTGAGTGACGGGGACCTTGGCATCATGTACGAATCAGAATATTGATGGCCAAACCGCACGAGAATGTTGCCGCCATCTGTGCGTGTCTACCTTCTAGGTCAAAAGCTACACCTATCCTGTGATTCCAAGACTCATATCAGGTCAAACGAGAATAAATCTGCTGGACAATATTGACAATTGCTACCTTAATTCACGGTATTAATATTAAAGTAGGGAGTAAATCCGTCGGAGAGCATTACCAATTCGAATAAATTCGTTCGTGTTTCCGAATACAGTTCCATCCGAGGTCCTAACCCGCTGTAGCGAGTGTCCTGCGTAATGTTTGCGGAAACAAATTAGAAGAGATTTTAGCGGTCGGACACCACATATTTGTGTATAAATATCAGAATCGGGAGTGAAAGCGTTCGAGAACGTTACAATCATCTTTGAGATTTGTATGACTATGTTATTACCTTCACGTATCCTATGAATCTGACAGTCACATCAGATACTCCAGGAGCAAATGCGCTGTACGGTATTTGCAATAGACACCTTCGTTCACGGTTAGCATATAAAAGTAGAGAGTAAAATCCTTTGAGACCGTATCCTATTGGGTATAAAGTCAAACGTTTTACCGAAGACCTTAGCTTCCAAGAACCTAACTCGCTGTTGCGAATGTCATGCTTAGTGCTCATGGAAACAAATTAGTAGGCACATTAGAAGACGGAATCCTTATTTTTATGTATGAGTAAAATAATCGAGAGTCAAACCTTTCCAGAACGATCCAACGTTCTTTGAGAGTCGAGCGGCTGTATCAATAGCTTCTCCTATATTTGAGATTCCTAGAGTTAGGCTTGGTATTCCAGGTGTATATCCGCCGAACAGTATTGGCAATACATACCTTGATTCACGGTTTGAATATTACAGTAGATGAACCGTCAGCCGGAGAGTATTACCAAATGGTATAGATTCATTCTACCTACTGAGTACATTATCTACCCAGAACGTAACCCATTGTAGCGAGTGTCATGCTTAGTGCTCACGAAAACACTCAAATACAGATGTTAGCAGGCGGACACGTTATTTTCCTGTGTGGATAGAATAATAGCGTGTCAAACCTGATCGAGAACGGTCCCACATTCTTAGATTGTCAAACGGCTAAGTCAATAGCTTCAAGTATCCTGTCATTCCGATGGTGAAACCTGATATTCCGCAAGTCAATCCGCTGTACACTATTGGCAATGGACACCTCAATTCGCGGCTTGAATATTATAGTAGACTGTGAAACCGTTTGATAACGTTATCAGTTGTTATAAAGCCAAACGTTTTATTAATTCCCATACCTACCGCGAACCAAATGCGCTGCAGCGAGTATTTTACTTAGTATACGCGGAAACAAATAAGTATTCATTGCTGTGACTGGCACCCTAATTTCATGTCTGGATGGGAATATCGAGAGGCAAACATATCCAGGACGTTACCACCTTCTTTGAGAATGTCAAACTTAAGACAATAGCTTCACCTCTACTTCGGATTTGGTAAGTCATGCCAGGTATATCAGCAGTAAATCCGCTGTATACTATTGGCAATAGACACCTTAATTCGCGTTTTGAATATAAATATAGAGCGTGAAGCCGGTTGAGGTCATTACCATATGGTATAAAGTGAGAGCTTTTTCCGAAGACCTTACCCTCCGAAAAGCTAACCCGCCGTATCGATTTGGGGATTGAAACGTATTTGGGGATTGAAACTAGTCTTCGCTTCTGTGACGGGCGCCTTGATTACGTGTACGAATTCGAATGCCAAAGGACAATCCGATCGTGAACGATTCCACCCTCTTTGTGAGTCGAACGGCCAGGTCAATAGATGCACCTATCCTGTGATTATGAGAGGCAAATCAGGTATTCCTGGAGTCAAATGCGTGGAGGAGTAGGGGCAATAGACTGCATAACTCACGGTATTAGTAATAAAGAACATAGTCAAACTGCTGTAGAACGTTGCCAATTTCTATAACGTCACACTCCATACAGGATCCCTTACCTTTCGAGAATGCAACCCGCCGTATTGTGGGTATAACATCGTGATCAGAGAAATAAATTGGTAGACATTTTAGTGACGGGCCCCTTAATTTGATTTATGAATTACAGGATCGAGTGCCAAGCCGTTTGAGAACGTTACTACCTCATTTCGGTATGGTATTCCTGGAGTAATTACGCGAAGCAGTATTAGCAACAGACACCTATTTTCGCGGTATGAATATTAAAGTACAGTGTAAAAGTGTTTGAGACCATATGCAATTGGTATAAAATCAAACACACTACCGATGGCCTCACCTTCGGAGAAACTAACCCGCCGTTTCGGGAGTATAACTTCGGGTTCAGAGAAAGAAATTAGTCTTCATTTCTGAGGCGGGCGCCCTAATTCCATGTACGAATTAGAAGATCGAGGGTCAAACCGCTCGAGAAAGTCAGAACGTTCCGTGAGAGTCGAACGTCTAAGTCAACAGCTTCACCGGTCATGTAATTCAGGGAGTAGAACTAGGTATTCCGGGAGTCAATCCGATGACGAGTATTGCCAATGGAATCATTACTTCCCGGTTTGAATATTAGGGTATATCGTCAAACCATTTGAAAACGTTACTAATTAGCATAAAGTCAACCGTTTTACGGAAAGCCTCACATTCTGCGAACCTCACCAGCTGCATCAAGAGTATAACTTCGTGTCCAGAGAAACACATTGGTATACATATTAGAGACTAGCACCATTATTCCGTGTATGAATTAGATGATCTAGGGTCAAACCGTAGCAGAGCATTACCACGTTCGCTGAGATTCGAACGGCTAAGACAATAGCTTCTACTACCCCGTGATTCCTAAAATTAATCCAGGTATTCGGGGAGTAAATCCGCTGACAGTATTGGCAATACACATGTTAAACGACGGTTTGATATGAAAGCAGTTCGTCAAACCGTTTGTTAGCGTAACCAATTTGAATAAAGTGAAATGATTTACCGAGGGCCTTTCCATCCACGAACGGCACCCGCTTCATCGAGAGTATAAACTCGTGTTCAGGGAATGAAACCATTCTTCATTTCATTGACGGGCACCGTAACTTCATGTATGAAATAGAATATCGAGTGTCAAAACCGTTCGATATGGTTACCACCATCTCTGCGAGTCGAACGGATATGTCAATATGTTCATCTACCCTGTGATTCCGAGAGTCAAACTAGGTATTCCGGGAGCGCATCCGCTGGACAATATTGGCAATAAACAGCTTATTTCACGGTATGAATATTAAGGTACACCGTCAAACGGTTATAGAGCTTTATCTTTTAGTTTAGAGTCAAACTTTCTATCTAGGGCCTTGCCGTCCGAGAAGCATATCACGCCGTAGAGAGTGTCTTGCTTGGAGTTGGCGGAAACATATTAACAGAAATTTTAGCAGACGGACACCTAATTTTCATGCATGAAAGAAAAACACGGAAGTCAAACCGTTCCAGAGGGTTACCACGATCTTTGAGAATAATACCGGCCAAGTCAATAGCTTCACCTATGCTGGGATTCCGAGATTAAAACCAGCTACTCGAGGATTAAATCCACTGAAAAGTATTGGCAATAGAAATATTAAGTAACGGTTCAAGTATGAAAGTCGAACGACAAATCTTTGTAGAACGTTACCTATTCGTATGGTGTCAAACTTTTTACAGAAGGCCATACCTTCCGAGAAGCCCATCCCCCTGCAGCAGGTGTCTTGCTCAGTGTTCAAGGTAATAAATTAGTAGCATTTACTCCGGGAATACATAGTTTGACTCTTAGAATGTTGGAATATGTCAAGATATGGACATAGCCGTTCGTCTCTCAACGAAAGTGCTATCGATCTCGATTGGTTTAACCCCCGATCTTCTAAATAATACATGAAATTATGGCGCCTGTCACAAAAGATGATACTAACTGGCTACTCTGAACACGAAGCCACACCCTCTATACAGCTGGATAGCTCCTAGGAAGCTAAGGCCTTCGGAAAATGTTTGACTATATACCAACAGGTAACGTTCTACAAAGGTTTGAATTTGTATAATAATATCAATACCGTGATCTATGGTGTCTACGACAAATACTGTACGGCGGATTTACTCCACGTATAGCTGGTTTGATTCTCGGAATCACAGGATATGTGAAGCTACTGACTTAGCCGATTGTCTCTCACTGAAAGTGGCAACGTTTTCGAGCGGCTTGACACTCGACTGTCTAATTCATACGTGGAATTAAGGTGATCGTCAGTAAAATATATACTATTGTGTTTCCCTACACACATAGCAGTACTGTCGATTTGGCGGGTTAGCTTCTAGGACGATAAGGCATTCGTTGAAACGATTGACGTAAAAGCATTTACTATCGTCCTCACTCGGTGTGACGCTTTGATTTAATAATCACTCCGCGAACTAAGGTATCAATTGCCACTACCCTTTAGCGGATTTACTCTCGGGTTACCTGGTTCGAATCACAGAATCACAGGATAGCTGGAGCAATTAACATATCAGCTCGACTCTCAATGAGGGTGGTAACGTTCTCGAACGGTTTGGCCATCGCTACTCCAATTCATACATGAAGTTAAGGTTCCCGTCACTGAACTGGAGACTTATCTCTTTCCCAGAACACGAAGTTATACTGTGTATACAGCGGGTTATTTCATCGGGGGCGGGGGGGGGGGGGGGGGGCTTCGGTAAAACGATTGGCTTTAACTGAAATTGGGGACGTTGAACAACGGTTTCACGGTCTCAACTAATATTCAAACCGTCAATTGAGGTGT
>NW_027470864.1:0-31906 GCF_051020765.1 Lasioglossum baleicum | reverse complement strand
AGGGGGACCGAGATGGTGGCAGCGGCGGAGGCTCGAGCAAATGTCCAAGGCGGCGTCAAGTTCATGAATGAACATCTTGGTACTCAAACGGTTAAACAGGATCTTACTGCATTTCAGGATAGGGCAGGTCAAGGCAAATCGATCTGCAAGGAAAGGATAAGGAGGTCTCCCCAATGAACGAGGAAAGTCAAAAACATGAACAAGCTGAAGAAGAATCGCGTTCAAAAGAGTCGGCGAACGAAGAATGCGGGCAGAACAGGCGATCACGGAGAGTCAATCGTGGCGAGCCACCAGAGAGATTACGCAACCTTCATATAGACAATCACAGTTGAGGATAATGTATCACGAAATGCAGAAGATGCGTTGTCAGGACCAGACAAGGGCTAACAGAGAAGAGTCATGGACAAGAAGATTTCGACGAACACGAGGAAGTAAAGTGTTATTTCTTGCATGGAAGGAGAAGCGAATTGTCACTGTATTGATCGCGTATCAAGAGTCAAATTGTGTCATGAGTCATAACTAGATTTTCGCGAAATTGTACTTTTGGAAAAGTTTCAAAAACCAAATGCAATTGCTGATTATACGAGTAATATGAGTGATGTACATGAAGCCGATGAATATACATGGGCATATTGTTTCCTGAGAAAATCGCTGAAATGGTGGCGAAAATAGTTCTTTCGGGGCATAGAAACAAGAGCTTATAAACAAATGCTTGTATACTTTACAAGACATCTCATGAAAGAAATGAGAGTGCGCTTCGTCCACACTAGAAGTTCGTCAAATAGTAAGTCAGGCCGTAAGTAACTTCTGGAATAACAATGTGTATGGCACGTTTTCCGGAGTAGAGAAGGAATAATGTTTAGACGGGAAACTCCATATGTTATAAATCAGTTGCCGAAAGGGAAAAAGAAAAAATGTCTTGTTTGTTCACCAAAAGAAAGTATTGCGTTAAAAAAAAACAAAGACTTTTCAACGGTGAGACCTGTGAACGAAAACCTGGTTTGCATCCCAATGAATTTAAATAAAAAATTACACGAATTAGTCAAACATAATTAATAATATAAATATTGAATTATCAAAATAATATTACTTCTGAAATGAATAAAGATTGTTTTAAATGACTATAATATTATTAATTATATGTCATCATAGCATTAAAGTTTGACATTTGCGAACCGCAAGACAAAATATGGCGAGAATAAATTGGAATTTCCGGTTGATATTCACACTTAGACACAGTAGAATTGGTTAGAGGTAAATCTCAATTTCATATGTTTGCACACGTGTATTTTTTACTTTGATAAAGTTTAGGTAACCTGTTACTGTGCAACTTAATACAGATCTTTCCCCGTGAACGCTACACATCGAATTATTCCTCCGAATTAGAGCAAAGCATAATTTTTGAAGCAAAGATCATCAAGTATCGAATATAAAAAATTTAGTTTTGTGGTGGATAGAATGAAAGGTTTAGTCTTTAGTCAGTTCTAAGCAGTTTTAGAGCGTATTCTTTAGTCTATCGTCAGTGTCGCTGTGACAAGTATAAGTTCTCTTCAACATATAACAATTCCTAGAAAACCAATACGTGAATCACATTCATTAGCGCATGCAATTTCATGAATTGGACGCCAAACGTTATTATACATACTTATTTTCAAATTTATTTACGAACGTTATTTGAAGTAATAGGTACAGATAATAAAGAAGAATTCTAAAAAGAAATTTTTCCCGAAATATTTGAATATTCCATCGCTACGAATAGTTAACACCTCAAGTACATTTGTAATGGCACGTACTTTCGTTTGTTTTACACGTGCAATTTCGTTGTCAGCAATTAAATAAAATCTGGAACGTTACTGTTATAAACAAATTTTTTTTTACGTATTTCACCTAATATATAGTTTAGTGTTCATTCTAATCTACGATTAAAATAAAATTTGTAAAATAAGAAGCTAATTTACCATTTTTACACTACACATACAGTAGTATAACTATAATTCAAATAAATATACTAGTCTATACTATACGATATGCGAACACCTGAATGTGAATATTTAAAACTATTATAACTATTTTCCGCGGTTAATCTAAGAAAGAAAATTTTAACACTCATTGATTTAATGCTGGGAAAATTTATTCTCTCATACGTAATACACGTGTTGAGTACTTAATAGTAAGATTTTATACAACATGGTACATTTTAATCTACTACTTTTGATGTTTATTATATTTTCTGTCTTTTATCGCACCCTTTCAAAGGGTGCTGGTTTAACAGGTCAAGATAAGATTAATTTTGCCAAATTCGTTAAATTAGGATACTATATACTGTACACTCCCCGATATTCCAATGGATTTAATCGTCTGCCAATGTAACCTTCTCGAATATAATTATCTAATTCTTTTCTCGCTCGTTAATATACATTACCTACATTTGCTACTTTTGACTTTGCTGTCGAAGGACAACCAGAATGATGACGAGTCATTTGGTGGAATGGTGTTATCAAGAAACGCCTTCGAAACGCGAGAATTTATGATCGGTTTATCTTTCTCGATATTGTCGAAACACACATTCGGGCACTTTAAAACGCCATTCAAGAATTGTCGCCATTACATACAATGTATAAATTTCGTTTCATTGTTGAAGTACACGACTGTTATTTATTTTAATTCCGCAGCTAAAATGTTATCACAATGTAAATCAAGGAAAAGGGGCATTTGTTTTATTGATGAAATAACTTAAGAAATCGAAACGTTCGTTTCAGTACAATATTCTATGGTCAATGAGAAGATTGTTTTAAAACGGGTAAAGTTACAGCTATTGCTATTAGCTTTGGTTATTGTTCGAATGAAATGCAAAAATATGGTTGTGGAGCTATCACTGCCTTCTTTTATTCCAAAAATCTAATGAACATTTCGAATGTTGAACTCGACTTGCTTCGATCCTTAAAATTATTATTATATTATATTGCTAAATATTAAATTTTTAAACGTTTTATCAATACTGTTATCAGTTTGTTAGCTTGAAATTGTCTGTCACATAAATAACATTCTGCTAACCCTTCGTTAAAATTCCGTAAAAAAGGGAAACATCCTTCCCGGTATATTAGACAATCTTCGCAAGACTTTTATAGTCGAGGTGCGCAATTAATTTTCCGGGTTTTGCACATGAATCGTACTAAAGACACACGTAGTCGACATACGGTTATGTATTTTCTGGCCTACTTTAGATAGAAAATCGAGGAGTCACTTCTGAAATTCTGCCGATCAGAAGTGGATATATTCCGAAAATTCTAAATTAAAAGTAGAATTTAATTTAAATCTAAAACTAAAATTCTAAAAAGTCGTAGCCTTCAGTATCGAGGGCACGTTCAAATCGCACGAGACACGAATGTGTGATACTGCAGCACGATAATGTTCCATGATGTCTTCGATTGAATCGCTATTCGCCGCATGTCTTCCTGGCATACATTCCACGAAGTTTATGGCATATTTTCGGTAGCAGGGACTTTCAAATATGACGAATTTGTAGTATCAACTTGCTTACTGCGGTAACACGTCTTCCATAATAGCTTTGTCTTATGCGCATCCAAACATTTTCTATGGGAATGGTATCGGGTGAGTATGATGGCCGCATTTGCTGACTGATGCCAGATGCTTCTCATTCCTTACAGAGTCTGCTCTGAAGTTTCGAATCGTTGTCTGCCTGAAGGGTTTAGTTTCTATTTCTCCGTTATGAACCAATGTTTGGTAGATAACAACAATGTTTTTCCGTAAATATCTAACATTCTTTCGGCATTCAAATTATCCGTAAATATCCACGAGTGCTTAAGAGTTCTTCGGGATGTTTTACTACGACTACGTAGTTAACCAGGTATATTGTAGTATTGTATGTGCCCAAAAGAATGCCCCGTCAGTAAATATAAAATTCCTCCAATCTCGGTCAATATTTACCTTCGCAAACACGAGTCGTTCGCACGCGTGTCTTTCGATCAACGGAGGTTTCTTCATAGTGCTTCGCCATCCATTTTACACCATCAGCCTGAAGATGACGATTGATAGTGTCTACAGAACAAACCTAACACAAAACCTAATCCTCCTCTTTCAGTTTCACATGCCCCTGAGGCATAGATAATTCAAAATTCTTACAAAATAAAGCCAATATCCGCTTAGCATCTTTACCCGTAATCTTCAGTCTTCTGCCGCGATCCAGAAGATCATAGAGGGTGTGCGTTTTTTCCTAATGAAAAACCCACTTTGCATGATAAAATATGACTTGAATCCCACTAGAGCCAAAATCTTTTACTTTTTTCCATCTTCCTTTCCATTTTTATAAGACGACAACGGAGATGTAAAAATCTATCAACAGTTGTAATTATCTAATGCGATTGAAACTACCTCAACTCTGGTACTATTGAAGCCTCAAACTTTTACTAAATCGATTGAATTTCTCAATATTTACTTCACTATGCTACATTACGTTGTTAGTGTATCACGCAACACTAGTTATTGACCTCAGTAATTACAATATGTGTCGATTTGCATGCAATAATCTTCAATTTCCATTTTTCCTCCCAGTTTCATATTTCACGTAGGTTGCTCTCTAAGAGTAGTGGTGTTGTGCTTAGATCTTCCTGTATCGATGAACTTCTGTGACGCCCACGAATGTACTTCTTATAATACCATCAGTTTCTGGAAGGCCGACTGTTTATACTTGCTCGAGCGACCACAGCTAAAATTTTCTGGATACTTTTATAGCTTCCACTGTTCTTGAGGTTGAAATGACATTCAGTCAAATACGATTTAAGAAACTTGTAGAAACAATGTGACAAATTAGCTTCAAGATTGAATAGTAATCAGGGGAGACATACGTGGTCGAATTCACGGCTCACATTCATAAAAAATGCAGAACTGAAACCCTTTTATTCGGTGAAACATTTCCTATGGCATTTACTGCTCTATGTATTAGTTCTAGTAATAAATATTTTATTATTTCATTCTTCATTACCAATTCAACAAAATTGGTGCGTGATAATGATATTTCTGCCATTTATGATTGTTAATCATAGTTATTGTGAGGCACTTTACGATTTCTTTTTTCAAAAATTTGGAAAAAAGGGATAGGAAGTATATAAGCCTGTGCGATGCATAGTGTGAAAGATGGGCATAGTGGTTTCCGGGATGTCAGTATAACAATAATTTAGGCAAACATTCGTCAAACGGTTAAATACTGGAATCCAGTAACTGCGTTATATATTCGATTTATTGCGACTACAGCCGGTAATTCTTTGCGAATTATACCACCATCTCCTGGAACCTTCTTATTATTTGGATTAATCTCGGTATTAATTCCTCACAGTGAGGAATGCTTAACAGATTTACACACCAGCGATATTAAATTCGGGCACTATATTGTGGCGGTAGTTTTGGCGAGTAGTTGGAATACCAAGAGGTAGAAAAAAAACGTGCGTGCTAGTTGTCTTGCACAAACTTGTTTAGCGCCATCATCTTTTCCGTAGGATCTATCCTCTTTTCAGATTATATCGTATCGATGTCTCGAGCTTTCTTCTAGCTTTCATAACGAGTAATTGGATTCAGAGTGTGAAGAAAGGTTTCGCATGTATCGCTCTAAACTATCATTTCTGGAAGTGATAAGTAAATTCTTTAGTTGCCTGGTCAATCTTACGGTAGATTCTTATCACTTGGGTGCCTGTTGAATTGTCACTTACGCTTGAGTACAAAATTTAATGGGTAAATGTTTGTGCCTCTTGTGGTTTGGCAACATTTGTCGCATGTCATAGACGTGCCGCCATGTCCTATACTGCTAGGTTTAAGTGCTCTCCCAAATATTCTTTCATTAATTTCCAATGCTCCAATGTCAAGGATGTTATGAAACGATTTTTTTTGTCTCTATGTTAAGCGTTACAGTTGTGAATTTTACAACGATAGCAAAGAGGTCAAGTGTTGGGTCGTAATTATCCTGTATACCAGTAATATGCGGAGGGGTACTTTTTTTATGAAGCTATCAACAAGATCGTCATGGTAGTTTTTATCGATAAGCTACAATGTTAACTTTCAAGAGCTAATAGTTTGGCTCGTTGTAACCGTTGATAACTAAAGCTTTTCGAAGTTTTCTTCCTTTAGAATTGATTGTTCTAGCAGATTATTCTGATTGCTCCGATAGCATTTCACAGTGAAGTGTCCCTATTTTAATAAATTTATCGCTCAAGGTATGTGATAATTCTTCAACCTGTACCTTAGTTATCCGATATTGTTATTGAGGATGATATTTAGCGTCTATCTGTAATACTATCTGCCTAATAATAGGCAAATAAGTTTGTGTTAATCCAAGTAGCAAGAAAATACGTTCCTTCTTATTTCGCTATTTTATGGCGAATTATCTAATTTTTACATTTCTTCTCATAATTATGGCACTACCATGAACTGTATTGATGAACGTCATGTTTACATTGGGTTACTCTGTTACAATTTTCAAGTGTAGGTCTTAGTATAGTATCTTCTCGTATGGCCATATTCTTGACTGCAAAGACCCTGATTACAATTTCGGTGTTTGCTTTCATTCCTGTGTACTTCTTTACACCTTGATCGAGGATCGATGATGGTCGCGCTCCGTATTTTCTTTCTTAACCGAAGACGATGACGAAGATCAACGTACAGATCGTAGGGAGACCAAGTGAGACAGAATAAATATCTCCACGATCGTAATTAAACAATTCTATTTCCAATTTTCATTTCGATTGAAAGACTTCGCCGTTTGATTTTCGTCACTATTTTCGCCTAGCTTTCCGATATCCTCTTCTGCATTGAAGGAAACATAATTATTGGTACGGTGAATAATTTCAGTTTGCTATCTAGCTACTCATTCAGTTTATTTATGGAATGTGGTCATTCTATATTAGTATTATTATTAATAGTAGTAGTATCATTATTCTTAATCATCGGCTATGAAATCATCTTGAACAGATAATAGGTTTTTCCTTTTCATGCTTTGTTTGATCGAATGACCATCTGATCCAAAAATATCATGATTGAACATTCCGCTAAATAATTGAACCTCGTTGAATTAATATATAAATTATTTAACAAAATAGTATATAGGCTAATAAACGCCGAGGTCTATCACAATATTCGGAAAAGTAATATGGCAAGGCCTCCCAATTTCACCAAATTACTAGTTATGTAAAAGTAAAATGATTTAAGTAAAAGACTATTCTCTCACATTAATATCTTGCCAAACGAATATATCAAAGACAGGAAACATAATAAACATGTTTGCATTGTACTTATTATTATATCTTCACTCAATTTTATACCATATCCAACAATATAATAGCTTTAAATACAACTTGAATATTATAGATTCAATAATATGGATTTAATTTCGCGTATGTTTAGAATAAAAGCTTCTTCCTTTCAGATACACATTTTTGCATGTTGTAAATAACTCGGAAACTAAAACCGAACGGCCGTTCATGAAATAATATTTGTTCTTTCTAAAAGGTTTCCGTTAAAACTACAATTTTTCGTCCTTTTGTAGCGTTGACCATAATTATTAAGGATATTTAGTTTAAGTACGAAGAGGTATGTACCAATTATACGTCTTAACGTTAAAATTTTAACAAGTTCGATAAATGGAGTTAATCTCTTTGGCTTCGTAATGACTCATATGTTAATGGAATTACGACGTAAGTACATGTATACGAATATAAAAAAACTATTCGAAACGTTCTTTTCTGTAATATATTTAGAAATTATCGATACCATTAAAGATGAAAAGATAAATAATTACTAAACTTTCATCCGATGCTATATGAAATTATAAAACATAAAAAGCAATCACATGAAGAAATAATATATTATATTAATGATAATTAGGTCGTACCAAACTTCCTTTCAGGCAGAATGTTAATGAAATTATGCGAAGAAAAAGAAAAAAGTAATATGTGGAACAGAATATGTGGAGGTCCTCTCACACGGTCGTTGCTAGTCCGATGTAACAGTTAAGTACCTGAAAGGGATGAAAGGAAGAAGAAGGGATGCGTGTCGTTCCGGACCTATCAGCGGACTCATCGGTAAGGTAACCTAACAGGCTCTGCCTCAGACGGAGTTACTAATCATCCTTTACAATAAAGTCCTCGAACCTCCATGGAGTTTTAATCTATCTGGCGACGAGGGTAAGAACGATGGTTACCCACAAATCCATCGACATTGAATAATTCTTTAGTATGCTTTTAATTCCTATACAAATTTTTAGGAATGGTAAAACATCGTGTTTCGTGATATAAAGTAGCTGTTTAAATTTCCTGCCAATTGTCGCGCAACGTAGTATAACTCGCGGCTTCTGGCGATCTGTTTTGGAAAAGACCAACTCTCACGACTGATGACGACGCAAATTGTAATAGACTCCTTTTAATCAGGAGAACTTAACAGAAAAGGAATCCTCTACGATTTTTCCAAGACTCGCTTTAAAGAAAACCAAGAAGCTGCCTCATGGATTTCTTTCCGTTCGTCCAGATTGAAAGATACTTTCACCAAGGACGTTTCCTGGTCATCGTAATGGTCGCTTTAAATCTTCTGTTTCACTTTCAGATGTCTTTCTACAAAATCTCTTAGAAGATTCGCGTCACTCTCAGACAAACACGCTAGTGTGTCGACAACCAACCCAAATCGCCGATAAAATGACTAAATCACCAAAATCCAAGACAAAGCCCTGTGACAGCAGCGACATGAATCAACAGGTGGTTCAAATCCCAAATTCCGAAATTCAAGACACAATCCCTTCCAAACCATCTAGGAGCAGATAGCAAGAAACCAAAACTCAATAAAAACAGTCTACCTTTAAACCCATGTTCGTTTCCTTCTATTTCGATTATAACAACAGCACGAATAGTATTTCGTCTAGAAGTATACTTTGTCCATCTCATTCGCATGTGTAAAATAGACCCGTGACACTAACATCTCGAACTAAGACAAGGGAAATACATCAATGGTAGAATTTTTTCTCGCAGTTAATCAGAAATTTGAGAGAAGTTTTATCTGATTCGGAAATAAATATCAATTTCCTGATGTAATCGAAAAATAATAGATGAAAAGCACGCATAGTTCCCTTCCAATTCGCTATATGAACTTCGAAAGTTTCCTTGACGAATACATCGATAACCCTCTAGCAGTAGAGATAGCTAGAAACTAAATTATGTTTACTCGTTATTCAAACTCGAAGGATACAGAAGGCTGTAAGGTATAATCATTGTGACTAGGTAGTCGTCTTCAAATATCTCCGAGAGTAATTGTAAGATCGACTTTCCATTTTTTCAAGTGACAGAAGACATGATCTACGTTGTTGATCTACGACATTATCAGAAGATTTGTACATATAGAATTCACTCTACATATATTAGTGTAGTAATGGTCATTTTCATTAATAATAACATTACTTCTAGTGAATTTTGTCGAAAAGTAACTCGAAAGGGATGGCCGTAATTAATTATTTAACTCAGGTAGATTGTATCTGTCATATTTTTCCACATAATAGGTGGAAATTCTGCAGAGATGAAATAGAACAAATCAATTTTCAACTACATAAACCCTTTACTATATAATTGGAAACGTTACAACATAGTAGCAATGAGGACTGACGAAAGTGGAAAAATTATTGACAAAATAATTGCAAAATGATTTAATATTATATAGTAACGAAGGAAACACGCACTTCTGCATTTCTGAAATGAGTATAGTCAATCTCGTATTATCATCTACTTCAATTGTTCATGAAGATTTCTATCATAATAAGCATATTCCATTACTTTCTCTTGGTAAAATCGTTTTCAACTTATGATCGTTTTCAGGAATCCCGTAAAAAATTTACAACACATTACCACCGGCCAACTTCAGCAATGGGCTGTAGCATGTGCAAATTAATATAAGTCAGATAATGTATAATTCATAGCGTCTAGACGGTGAGTATCGTATTTAAAAACAAAAAATAAGGAATACATTTATCAAAGGAAGCTGACAAAATACGTATCATATAAAAAAATTGCATCTTGGGAGAAAGCAATGAAGATAGCCGAGGATTTCCAGCTTATAGTTCCGAAATATGATCCAAGGTGATACCAGACGGGATGTCAGTACCAATCTACGTTTGACAGAACATTGGCAGAAACATTGGCAACCCAGGGAGGAAAGGCTATGTTCGCAAAAGTATTAACCGTTTGAGTCCCAAGCAGCGCGATCGCGCTGTTCAGATTTTATGTCGATAAAACCCAGCACATTTCGAGCTTTGTGGACAACTGACGGTGCGTTAGGGATTGTCGAAGTCGACCGCTCAGATTTACGAGAATCACGTTCCACCTTCCGCATACAAGAAGCGCTATCGCGCAGCTTGGTGTTTCTCGACATAAAATAAAACAAGCGCTATCGCGCTTCTTGGGTATTTTCGTACAGATAGAGCGAATGCGCGATCGCGCTGCTTGGGATTCTTCGACAGCGTTTTTTCAATATCGTCTGGGGCTCAAACGGTTAATAAATCAAAGCACACATACATAGCCCAGTATGAGATTACAATGTCTGGAAATATATTACTCCTTGCGCTTTTGATGTCAAAATCATAAATTCATGATTGTGGAAAAAGTAGTAAACGAATAACAGAAAGAATGTGAAAACATAATTACAGTATGCACAAAATAGGTCAAATTAACCAGTAAAACGTATGAAACTTTTATAAAATCTATACTCCATCCCTTCGTAAAAACCGAAAAATTTCATTTGATAACTGATTCGTGGGCGGGTGGTAGAGGCGGAGGGGCAAAAAGATTCACGAATGTACGACGATTCATTTGTTATGAATAAAGAATGTACTTATACTTCAAAAGTGATTCCGCCCAAATTTACATCTTTAGTGAAACCGTGTGACGTTTATTTTAGTCGACAAATAACAAATTATTTAAAAGGAATACAAAATTGTAATTATTTAATAGAAAGAAGGAGCAAAATTGCAAACAGGAACGGTGCAGTAAAATTGCATTCTGTGATATATAGTCAGTTGTATTCACCGGTATTCAAACCCAGGTTAAGATACGCATGGTTTGTAGCTGGATTAGCAACCGAAAGAGACATTCTAGAAAAAGGAAAACAAGTCTGCTTTCCAAAGGATATCGATAATCGCAAATGTCCATGTAATAATACCGCACTTATTCTGCGTGCAAGATGTATTTCAATACTCCTTTACCCTTGCTTCTACGATAAGTTTCGCCGCTGTAAATAACAACTAGAGTAAGTATTTTACTATTATAAGTAATCACTCAATGGGACAAATATTTTCTTATTACATTCACCTTTTAGTCAAATACAGGTGACCAGTCGGTTAAGGTGCTTTTCTACTCTTCTTTTGCATAACGTTTTCAATATTTTGTAATAAATATGTACTTGGATGTATCGATTGTATGAAGCAAAACCTTCATTATTTAATGTATATTAATTATACATCATCCAGTCAGTATAATAATAAATTTAATAATAAATAATAAATTAATAATAAATAAAATAATAAAAAAAATTAAATAATAAATAACAAATTTAATAATAAATTATATATTTTGGATGCAATAAAATAATACAGAGTAAAAGAAAACATCAGAAAATGGAAAAAAAATTTACTCCTTTTACCGAGATTCAACCCGAGTATGCCGTGTAGTAGCTCATATCATAGTTGTTACACAAAACATCTGCTTTCTAATTGGTGTGAATAGAAGTATAAAGAAGGATGCAACGAATCTTTAGCTGCAAATATTTAAAAAACTACTGAGGTTTTCTCGTATGATGGTATATACTCATAAATAGAACGAAATCTACTAATGAAAATTTGAACTAAATCGGTTACCCACGCCCTGTCTTGCACCCTCCCCATAAGATTTGGTGATTCACACGACGGAGGGATAAGTAACATCGAAGACAGTGCAAATGACGTTGAACATAACGATGACATATGATCGACGGACGACGATACAAAAATTTTGCAACCTTTCGAAAGCAGCACGGGCATAAAAATTATGCAAGGGTTTCCAGAAAACGTGATGGATAGAGTCAATTTATTTACTGGAAATAATTGTTTCGAGTACTTGGTGGGGGATTCAACAGATATCATTACCAGGTCATAGCAAAATATAAAATATCATCAAGAGCGAAAAAAGGGGACACATATGACGGGGCCAGAAAAGAAGAAGTTTTAGGCGCTGAAAGTTCTAATGGTACAAGTGAAAAAAACACGTTCAATACGACTATTGGTCCACTAATCGAAGTATAGAAACTCCATTTTTTTCAAAAATAATAAGCAGGGGACAGATCTGTGCAAATAATGCAGAGGTGGCATTTTTGCAACACGGACAGCATTTCTCGCACTTCACATAGGATTGCTGTAATCCAGCCTGTCACTGATTATTTAAAGCGAAAATATAACGACGCATACAAACCATGTCAACAATTGTCTTTGGATGAGTGTATAATTCCACGGAGAGGTAGAATATCAATTAAAAACGTAAAATCCCGTAAAAATTACAAAATATGGAATACTTATGAAAGTGCTGTATGGGGCTGTTACAGGATACGTATATAACTTTCACGATTACGTTGCTGTTACCAAAGAATTAGAAGATACCGTTTTTAACCTAACGCAAACCATGTAAGAACATACGGCACCAGATTTATCAAGATAATTACTATAACAGCATTAAAATGGCTTAAATTCTCCTGAAAAATAAAATGCGAATGTGCGGAACTATACGAAAAAATAGAGGTCTTCCTCGATCACTCCAAAGATTACGATTTTCAAGAGGTCAATATGAATTTCGTAGAAATCATCAAACTTTGTTAGAAGCATAGAATAATGGCAGAAAAAAGATCAGTATGATCTCAACTATATATTCTGCAGTATTAACGGAATCCAGAAGCAGCAGTAAAAGAACAGATGCTCCAACACAAAATCCTAATTCCACCGTAGATTATAAAAAATATAAAGGGCGTAAATCGCGCGGATCTATATCTTTTCCATCTTCAGAAAAACAAAAAAAATGAACTAAACGCGTTTTAATGTTTTTTTATCAACTTCGCACTTTGTAATTCGTTTAATGCATACGCACGTTCTAAACGGAAAAAAATATTACGTACACGAATTTCCTGAACGAAGTGGCAGTTGACAGAAGTGGACAGAAG
Source organism: Lasioglossum baleicum (assembly GCF_051020765.1). Lineage (NCBI taxonomy): Eukaryota > Metazoa > Arthropoda > Insecta > Hymenoptera > Halictidae > Lasioglossum > Lasioglossum baleicum. The sequence continues at coordinate 18,685 of NW_027470864.1, read as the reverse complement.
ATAGACAGAAGATAGAAAATTGTTAAATTAGACCATCCCGGACGATTGTCGCATTTTGGAAAACATAAACATATACATATAGTGACCAGCGGTCGAATTAAACCCCAAAGACAATGCAGAGTTTAAGCAGGTGGTGACTACTGCTCCGCTGCTCCGTCATGGTGATAATGCAAATAACTTTTAATTCAAAACATAAGGACAAGGACAAATCATAAAACCTACTATGTTAGCGTATTTCGCTTTTGGCGACAAAAGACTGTCGCGGCACACGGATTATTGCGCCCTCGATAACAGCAGACAGTCGCGGCTCGTGGAATATTCCGCACTACGATGCAAATGAGTTAAGTCAGTCCTGTTATTCCGTAGTAGAGTATATCATATTCGAGATTATCTGTTGTTTTTACATTCTGAATTCAAATTTATATCCCCCTTATGGCAAAGAAAAGAAAGATTTGTGGAAATCACAGTGATATTGAAAGTAGTAACGATGAATTGGAACTTGAAGTTTATAGTGAATGAGACAATAATATGTTGGCATATAGCCGTGATAACGCAGACAATATAGAACGAAACTATGAATCCGATTCCAATGATAGTGATATATTTACTGTTATACGACATAATATAACGAAAATTGAAAGTGATAATGGAGAAAATGAGCAAGAATCTACTGAAACGATAGACGTTTCCGGAAGTGGATAATATTTCGCACCAAAGGACTTCGATATTTCACAACGAATTGCCGGACCACAGATTTCCAATAATATAAAAGAACCATTAGATTGTTGCCCATTATACTTTACGCATACAGTGACTGATTGCATAATAACAGCGACAAATGATTACGCAAATTCAAAACTCCGAGGAAATCGATTGTCAAAGAGATCAATATAGAATACATGGAGTGATCTTGAATGTAGGAAGTTTGCCGGTTGCATATATCAAGGAATATTGGAATCCATTAGTAAAATTCCATTCTATTCAGACATATTTATACGACACAGATTTCCTCAAATATTTTGAATGCTTCATTTACAGAAAAATGCACCAGTAGGCAGAAATACTTGTATAAGGACCCGCATTCAAAATGCTAATAACTTTATACAATACATCAACTCAAAATTTTCCGAACATTTTATACCTTACCTGTGGATTTGCGTTGATGATTCTATTATAAAATACAAGGGTAAAATATATTTTGTGACATATAATCCAGCTAAACCCAATAAATGGGGAATCAAAATTTATACTCTGGCCAGCGCAAATACCGGTTATGTTTATTCGGTTCTGCTTTATTAGGGCAGTATCACTTCTGAAAATCTGATAAGACAAGATCTGCCTGTCAGTTCCAGAATTCCCTTAGACCAGTATAGACAATGTCGTCATGCCAAATGTTATCATATGTATACCGATAGATATTATTCAAGCATACCCCTTGCTGAAGAACTGTCAAACCCGAATTGTTGCCTTTTCCGGCACAACAAAAACAAATAGGAAATATTTACCAATGCTGACAATAAACCCCGAGATTTGTAAGGAGCAGGAAAATAGTGGTCTATAGAAAAGCAAAACCCTAGACCTAGCATTGGAAGGCAAAAGGATGATAACTTTGCTAAGTATCTGTAAAGAAGCGGACTTGATATCGATTGATAGAAGAGTACGTTGTGGTGAAATAGTCAGTGCAGGCGGCCATCGACTTTCGCACAATTCGCTATTTCGCACATTTTTAAAAACTCAACTGTTCAAACCTCCAGGATTGAATGTCCCCTCTCAGGGAACATTAGACTAGCCATCAGATTACAATGTTGTTCGGATCAAGAAATTAAAACAGTTTCTGTTTTGTATTAGATAAACATGATATCAATCATTAATTGACAATCATTAATTTCTTTTGATTCGTATCAGTACTGCAGTTTTTCCGTTTCTGACTCAAGGACTCATAAACTTCATACGATCGAGACAAAGATGGAAATAATTAAACGTTCTGAAAAAGGTGAATCTTCTGCTTCAATCGGATGTATGTTCGGTCTAAGTAGATCTACGATGTGTTCAATTTTGAAAAACAAGAGTAAAATTAAGGAATACGTTCAAAAGACACGACATAGTATAGTGTTTTTCTCGTAAATAAAATAATTTATTAAGGAGTAAGGATTAAAATAATATGACAGTTCCTGTGCACAAAGACAACTCTAAACCATTCAATGCTTCTTCCAACAACTCTCCATGCCAGAGGAAAACCCCTGCTAAAATACGCTTTCTCCAACCACGTATTTTGGGAAAGTCCCTTGAATATGCCCAAATATGGTCATTTTCCAAGGGCCTCCCGCATCGCGAAGGGTTTCTTCTCAGCAGACCTGGAATCTGCACTGCCCGTCCCCTTACTTCCACTTGGAACTAAACTCTTACAAGCTACGCTTTAAAAAGTCCTTACGATACTACAATAGTGATAGATGAAATGGAAAAATCTTTGTCATCATGCATTTATGATTAACATCAAAATAATGTCTTTAATTCTCCTAGTCAAATATTAGGGCCATACATATTTATAATAAATAGCAGGAATGTAACTCGTGTAGGCACTCCAGCAACTAACTTTTCCGAACCTTCGATTCATAACAGAAATTCAGTTCTGAAATGAGGAGAGCGATAAGCTAGAGAACTGTTTGGGATCGCACTACAGTTGTCGCAGATCCTTCATGTAGTCGAGAAGCATACTTTTTTCGAGACGCATGTCGACGACTTTTTTATTCTCAAAATGATCACTGGAAATATAGTTGAAAGTAAGGAGAGTAGTGATGACGAATTAGTGAATTTAAGAAGAAGAGTGCTAAATAGAATTTCATCGAATTCAAACTCCGATACTGAGGAATCATATGCAAGTGAAGACCTTGACGACATATTGGATGGTGGTTTGCCATCTGGTCTGTTGGTCTGATGGTTGGCCGTCTGATATTAGTGCAAGTAAAGTGCTTTCACTATTCATAGACGAAAAAGTGATAAGCCTTTCAATCACACAGATTAATAGATATACAGAGCAAAAATTGCATCAACAATAAATTACTGAACATGCTCGAATGAACAGGTGGAAACCCACCACTTTTGCAAAAATTCTAAAATTTATAGGGCTGATGATTTATATGGCTCGTACAGCAAAAGTAGATGACAACGGTATTGTGGTGCTAAAGTGCAGGTATGTTCGATATGTCAGGATGTTATCATCAAAGCATGCACTTATTATGATTTGAACCTCGGATTATAATCATAAAGGACGTCACTTTGAAACAGAAACCTTTGGCTATACTGGCATATAATAATGGAAAAACTGCCATCAACATATGGTGTAACATGTCACAACTATACGAAAAAGTATCAAGTGGTATTGGAAATTAGTACTACATTTACTTTTGGGAACAAATATAGTAAATGCTCACATCGTGTGCCAGAGAGCCGCAAATAAAGAAATTGAAACACAAAAATTTCGGGAGCTTCTCGTTGCCGAATGGATGACCCCGGGGAATGTTACGCTCGGCAATAATAGAATTAAAGCGAGGAACGTGTTCCATAAGCTAGAGATTCCTAGGAATCAGCAGGACAAGAATATAAGAAGGATGTGCGCCCAATGTTACCATAAGAGGAAGCAAACTGCTGAACGCCAAGAAGCGAAAAAAACTGTAAAAAAACTACGACCCATTGTTCCAATTGCCCAAAATTATCTTAAATGTGTTTAGAATGATCCAATGCACACCATACGACATAGTATAACATAATGTTATCCTAAATTTAAATTAGTAAAAGGTATAGTATACGCAGATTTTTAGTATTTTTATATTGTATATACTATATTTATATTTCAGCGCTTATTCCATTCAATTTCGTTCAAAAATCCAACTAAAAGTCCTATTAATTTGAATAAGAATAGGGTCACGCATATTTGGAGACGGGGCCCCCACGGAAGCATACCCGTTACCCAGATCTGGGTAAAGAAAATTATTTCGGAGAGTTGGAGAACTATTCAGCATGGAATGCCCACTGATAAACAATAAGTCAACGCACAATTCATTTCGCGAGTTAAATTTATATGGAAAATGCGTAACTGAAATACAATTACACCACACAAATGCAAATATTGAATGGTTATAGTAATTGCTGTAATTTTTGTATGTGACTGAATCTATAAGTTTAAAATTTGTACCAGCCCTCGAATTCTTGTCATTGGAATCAGTTACTTTTATTTTAAACATCGAATAAGCGAAAACACTGTACCGTCTAATATGCGTTAAAGTAAAAGTGGAAGTTGGGAACTTGGATATAAGAGCTGAATTATCATTGGCGTATCCTGTATACTGTTACTAATTAATTACAAATATAACCGTTAATGAATCGAAATGGATGGCTTTTAACCCTTTCGGTACGAGTACCGGATATATCCAGCGTCCATATGATGACCTGTGAGGACGAGAGCCAGATATATCCGACATGTTTCTAATGATTACTACCGGATATATCCGATATCAACGTAGCAATCTGAGCGTGCAAACGACATCTACAGTTAGTAAAATTATATTCTATTTTACCGACGAACTAGATGAGGATCATACTGAAAATATATTTTGCACATATGCATAATACGCCTTGGACAATTCAATTTTTCAACAATAGTTTTCTACATTATCTCGTATATGCGTTGATTAATTGATACTTCAGACATAATAGAAATTATTCTAATGAAAAGCCTTTTTTTACAAGGCTTCAAACAAAAAAAAACAGCTATAGGTATATTTTCATTACATTAATAAAGCTTTAGGTTATGTTTTTATCCGAAACTTGTCGAAAATTTTAAAACATTTTTGGCCCTTTATAGAATGCTTAGTGCAAACAAAAGTATCAGAAACGGATTAACAGACTCTCAAAATGAAGAGAATTGTGAGAATGAAAATAATTTCAATCGGCGTGAAAGACGAAGAATAAATGTGATATATATAGTATTTCTGAGTCAGAAACAGAATTGATCCAAGAATGTAATTCACGAATTGTGAAATAACATGGATAAAAAATCATTTAGTACCAAAAATTTATAGATTTGATTCAAAACGTTCAGGAATCACGAAAGAAATACGAACGTCATCACAATTCATTGATTATTTTCAACTATTAATGTCTGAAGAATTCGTAGATATAATTGTATACGAGTCCAAGTATTGTTGGGCCCCCAAAAACAATAACAATGCAAATAAACTGGAAACAACGATTCGAAATGAATTATATTGTTTCTTAGCCATGACCATAGTGATAACGCGCAATAAAAAACTATCACTATCTGTGCACGGACGACTATCTGCGCAGAGACATTTTTGGAAAAATAATGACTAGAGACAAGTACTTTCTGCTTCTCGGAATGCTGCATTTTTCCCATGAGCCTAGATGCATTGGTGACCGCCTGATAGAAATAAGAGAAACAGACGATATGCTGCGAAAGTCATTCACTGCGGCGTTTCAGCCATACCAAGAACTATGTATAGTTGAAAGCTTGCTGTTATACAAAAGCCGCTTATGCTTCAAACAATATATTCTGGCCAAAAAGAATAGGTGCGGGATAAAATCATTCATTCTGTGCGACTGCAAACCCGGATTCGTACACGATATGATTCTTTATACCGGAACACCTACAGTTCCGACTAGTCCTATCAAGGGCAATCTGGGAATTGGAAAATCTAGAGCACTAATCGTGAAACTCTTAAAGCCATATGTAGGAAAGGGCCATTCGCTTTATGTAGACAACATGTCTACAAGGAATGTTCAAGATAGATAAAAAATTGAAGAAAGGAGAAACCTCAATTCGTACCTCGAAAAATTTACTAGCAATAAAATGGGTTGATAAGAAGGAAGCATGCATGATCTCGACCATAGATACTGCAGATTTCGTGACAGTATCCAAATATGGAGGAAGACAGAATCTACAAAAGCCTGTGTGTGATGTAGACAATAATAATTCAATAGATATAGATGATGAGGTAGGCATGATAATTAGTACTATAACCTTAACTTGAAAAACATTAAAATGGTACCGCAAATTTTTTTTTCTTCTAATTGACATTTTTGTATGGAACGCGTACTGCCATTATAAGCACTTAATAAAATAAATGATCGATAAATATAATAATGATTAAATAAATAATCAAAGACGAAAAATTGAACTTAAAGAGAGACACTTCCCATCATTATATACCTAAAAAGTAAAGAACCGGAGTCGTCGGTGCGTAGTATGCAGTAGAAACGACAAAAGATCACATTAACTATACGAATGCAAGGACGGCAATGTTGGATTATGTGTGGATCCATGTTTTAAAATATAACACACCCAATTTAATTATTAGCCGTCTTATGACTAATCATACGTTAACTAATAATAAGTAAACCGTAATTTTTATTGTGTATATAATTTGGTTTTAATCTTGTATATAATTATGTAATCTGTATATAATTTTTATAAATTTTACTTCTATAATCAATAGAATTTTTATAACAATCTCTTAATATTTAAGTTATATGCAACACTTGGAAAAAAGGATTGTTTTATTAACCATAGAACATATACAAGGTTAGGAAAATCTTAAAACAAAGGAGAACTGACCAAGTGCGCGTTTTCGGCAGGGCATCTCATACAGCAGGAGTGTCGCTGTATGAGTGCTCGTGCCGAAAGGGTTAACAATTTTCTACGATCGTAACTACCCCATTGAGGATTGCGCTTTTTAAGTAAATCAAAATTTCCTCGATAATTTATTGAATTATGTGAAAAGTTTGTAAAAAGTTCATAGGGCCTTATTCTTGTACAAGTAACAGTTTGTTACTTGTGAATTGTGTAAACAAGGTACACGCACATACAATAAATTCTAATGAATAATATTTCTATCTGAATAGCACGATATTTTATCTAAGAGAATAATCCCAAAAATTAAAATTGGTCGAATAAAAAGAAATAAGATGCATCGTACAATGTATCAAAAATCATATGATTTTATTTCAAAAAAAGATATAGCACGGTTGGTTCCATTTACTTATTCATATACGTAAAACCTAATTAAAAATAAAACCACGCTCTGACCCCTTCCAAACTAATCGATTCTTAACTCGGACTCCCTTTCTGTTATTACTAGTGTACGAATATTTTCGATTTATCGATTAAAATTCTACATTTTATAAGTTTGCCTATGTATACGTACACATTACCAACCTAACCGTGTAAGGAATATTTTTCGACAAGTAATTTGCAAAGTTGGTCTTACATGTTTTTCAATTTTCTCTTTCATATTTTATTATTTCTCCAGGATTATTATACGTATACAACGATATTACAGTAACTATCAACAAAATGACAGATATCGGAATTTGTGTTTTCGAAATCATTGGATTAACTAATTAATAGCTATGAAACTGGTAACGAAACTACACTATAGTTGTAAGTTGTATTGAATATTTAGAATTAGTCAAAATAAAATAACAGAGAGACACTGACTCTTACTGAAATAAAAGCACAATTGCATCCGCTTATTTATTTTTATTACGCAATTCGAATTATAATCATCTCATTTAGCCAGGCATAACGGTCGATAATTCTGGCGTCGAAACAGGAAAATTTTTAGATATTTATACACGTACGTACGTATGCATTCGACTTACCAAATTATGAACCTTATGAATATTATCGTAATATCATAAGTTCTCTGGTTTAAAACTTTCAACAAATATTCGGGAAAAATATCGACAATTTTTCGCTATATTCCCTCTTAGCGAGATAAAGCGTAATCTATGCGGGATTGAACTAAAATATAAACTGCAGAGAAAATAAGACAGCTTGTGAAAAATATTTTATAATTAGGGAAATTCGGAACAAAGGGATCAATTATCGCGATACACGAAATTGGAACAAAGTTGTTAAAACGTTGAAAAATGCAGAAACGTGAAAATGATTATAACGCTATTATTTAAATTTTATATGAAATTTCACTGCGCCTGTGACTACGGTGTAAGAGGAGCGTATTAACTTCGTATATAATGTACAGGTTACGACTCTTAACACGATCCTAATTAAAACTAACGAAGGTATTCAAGAATTATAATATAATGAAATGTACATACTTTTGTGTAATTTTAATAACAAACTGTCAAACTGATATCCAAAGAATTATATGATCAGAGGATTTAAATAATTTACAATTTCAATGATAAGATTTAAAAATTTTCAATAAAAACTTTGAAAAGATTGCCGACAACAGGTCTCGGAAATTGACGAATTAATAATAATCAATACTACTCTAGCTGAAATTATCTTGCGAATTTTCCGAAAACACATCGTAAAATAATGTAGGATGTCATCGCCCGCACAAATGGCATCCCTCATATGAACGAATGACGAATGGCCGTTTCCCGAAAATGAGCAATAACAAACAGTGGCCTCGGATTCCGCCCAGGCGTGCAATTAATATGTCAAGAGCGTGCGCAAGGATGAAAAAGACTGCGTACAAGAGAATCGCATGGATATCAATGACAGTATCAAGTGCATATTCATGATTGAACGTTTAGGGTACGACTCCTACGGAAAGAGGATACATGCCAAAATGCATGACTGAAAAAGGGAGCGTGGGTATAAAAGAAACGCGTTAGGATACGAGCGGGCAATAGTTGTCAGTACGTAAGGTAGTCGTTGTGAATAAACCAATATCGTTATTTGAAACGTGTTCTCTGTGGCATACCCAACAGCAAATCCTACAAAAGTGACTTGATACTTTTGCATCGATTAATAACTTTGAAGAAATATCATTGCGTTTAGTAAAATACTATCTACTTGACATTATTTCATATACTGATGTAATTTATTCTTCAGCAGTTCCATCTTTAGGTATTAAAATGAATGCAATGCCAGGTCGAATTATTCGATTTCATTAATTTTGTTTACGTCGAGGATTATACTTCGGTAAATGTTCAGAAATGTTTGGTATGAATCATAGATTTACACCTATTACTGTAGATTGAACTACATTAGAAAATTTTGCAAAATGAATTACAAATAAAGTGCAATCTGTTTTTTAAAAATATTAGTCAAATAATAATGTTAAATTGTCAAAAAACTTATATATTTTACAAATATTTTCTCTAAACGGTTATCGATCATAAACTACTTTTCTAATAGTAAATCTACCATGTGCAAGTAATTCTAATGGCTGCATAAAAACGGAATTATTCTTTTCATAATTTCTTATAAAAAAGAGATTTCATATTTTTATTCGCAACTGGCCCCATAGACTGCGAGAAGTACATAAATAATGGTAACGTGAAGCTAGAATACAGCTGCTTTAGTAACTCGATGTCTGATTTAAATATGTAGTTACTCGATTGTTCAAGCAAAAAAAAATGTTATCATATCTAAGAGGGTACGAAGAAAGAACTATTTACCCAACCATCTGAATAAATTAAAGCTACAAAAGGAATCTAAGAATAAATAGTACAATAAAACCAGTTCAAATAAGATTTAAACTGATTTTATTGTACTATTTATTTTCGAAATATACGAAAAAAGTTTCAAATACCTGTTATTTTAGTCCAATAACGTTGAGACGAAGTATCAAGTTGGCAGGAAAGTCAGTTAAGCCATTGTTTCAAAGAGCTTGTTATACGTTGTATAAATATTTATTCCTGAGCGAAACGTAAAAAAATTAATTAGAAATATCAAAACAATAAAACAGTGAAATAAGATCGGATTAATAAATCGTCTTAGTTCATCTATTTGTTATTAAAGTTGCCATTATGTCGGTAAAGGTATTCCTCGCGACGGAAAGTCAGTTGGTCTTTGTTTCGAACATGTTTATTAGGCCGTGCAAGTATTTATGTGTATGCGCAAGGTGAACGAAGAATATGGCTTAAGCTATTGAACACAGTGGTTTGTAATAATTTCTAAAATATCGATTTCTGTCGAATACGTCCCGTGCTGTGTGTACCTAATTTTTTGCGCTCACAACATGGGCTTAGCAAGAACGAAAAACAAAGGTTACGTCGAGCTTCAAATATCAACGCCTAAACACTGGTATAAGAACTACCGATAAACTATTTTTAATTTTACCTGTGTCTTTTACCTTGCATTCGTAACAGGAGTGTTCAATATGATTCTTCTCAGGGTCAACGAAAAATTCATGAAATCCAATTAGAAACGTTCTCAGTTATATCGATGCAAATAAATAATTGCTGTTAATTACACGAATATTCGAGAAAAACAAAATTTTGTTCTATATCCAAACCGAATTACGCAGTTTAATATACATACTTCTCACTATTGCCCAAAATTACACGCAAAATATTTTATTCGTAATGTAATAAAATTATAAATACGCCATTTCGAGTGTGCATAACTAGTATTTACTTTGTACAAACAAATTATCATATCGTTATGTGAGTTAAATGTAAGGAAAGGTTATGTTACGCGGTATAGGTATAATTTTACAACGTTATACATATGAATGTGTGTAATCTAAGGGAAAGTTTAGATCAAAGGAGACTACCGGTGACGGACCGTTACAATCATCTTCGTGCGTAGTTATTCACATCGCGCAGCCACGAAGGGACAAAACATGCGACACCAGAGGAAAAAGAACACACAACACATCGAGTTTCTCTGTACTTTTCAATATGCGACCATGTTATTATACGTTTAACGAAAGAAAGGAAGCTCAAAATATAAATATCAGATTTAAGCGACACGATCGCGTTCAACCTTGGAAAAACGCGTCGAATAACTACCAACTATGCACGACACACCACCTCCTTCTCTCTCGACAGACTCTGCGGCACTAAATGCCAAGGCCGCGACTAGAAACTCTTGGCGGGTTACGGCCGCCCCGCATCCTCGGCGTACTAACAGCGCATCAGCCGTTCCTATCCCCACTTAACTCCCGACTACTATGGGCGCCAATAGACGTACAGAAATTTTGCGTTTGATACTGAGAGCGCCTAGAGGCGTTCGCCGCAATTTGATTTCATATCATACATTATTAGATTACTAGATATTTTGTTATTTGTTACTTATATGCTGCTTATTAGATATTAATACTAATTCGGTTCAGAGATAAAAATAATATTGTTTTCATGTAGTGAAGTTCAGTTTTTTTATTATTGAAAGACATTTTCACAAAAATCCATCACCACCTAAAAGTTTGCCGTTCTCGGCGCACGTCGTAACTTAATTTCTGCCGTATGGTACGATCGGTGGGTATCAATGTCTTCCGCAGTCAAGGGGTTAATGCATTCTGGCTCTATCTGGATCGAGCTTCTACGTATACATAGGGAAAAACGGTGGGTGCGAATGCGACTTAGGTTGAGGAAACATAATGTATTCTTTTCCCCCGACTTAGTTGTAGTCCGTTTTTCGGACTAGGACTTGGTAACTTTATTTCCTTATTAATTAAGAAAGTTTATTTTCCGTTTTATATTACTACATAATAAATAGATACAGGGCTGGACAAAAGCATTGGCACAGAATGATTGTTTATTCACATTGTATGTGACATTTTTTTTGACACGTGTAATTATTTATTATTCTAGTTTATTATTTAATAGAAATAATAACATAAATATAGTGACATACAAAATAATAACAAAATCATGTTTATTGAACTTTTCAAGCGTGGACAAAGGTATTGGAACAAATGATTAAAAGCATCTAGAAATTAAAAATTAATATTTAGTTGGTCCCCCTTTCATCATAATAATTTCCTTCAATCATTTGGGCATTGAGTTCACTAATTTTCATGTAAAATCCGTCCTTATATTTTTCTATTCTTGCAAAATAATAGATTTTAATTGGTTTTGATTTGTTACATTCTGTTTCCCAAGTCTCCTTTCTAATTCATTCCAAACATGTTCGATAGGATTCACGTCTAGACTTTGGGGTGGTGTGTTTAGAGTGTGAGCAGTATTGTAATCGATCCATTGTAGCATAGTATGGGCAGAATGCTTTGGATCGTGATCTTGTTGGAAATAAAGTTTAAGTGGAAGATTTAATTCCTCAGCACTTTTAAATAAATTTTGTTCTTGTATATTAAATATACATACTTGTCTATAACTTCATCCTAAAATACTAATTCTCCCAATCACAGATGCTGCAATAGAACCCCATACCATAACTCCACCTCCTCTATGTTTTTAATTTGCAGATTAAATTTTATAGATTCATTTCCGTGTTTAGCTTTCTCCAAACCCAATACCCTGCCATCTGATTTAAGTATATTTAGTTTACTTTCATCTGAAGATAGTGCAGTATTCCAAAACGTGGGATCCATTTTTATAAATGCTGTTACAAATTCTTTCTTCAGTTTTCGATTCTTTTTAGATACGTACGGTTTCATTCGTGCTACACACGCTGAATATCCCGTATTTTTTAATACTCTTCGTTTGGTTTTCGAACTTACTTCTTTTTGATTTTTTCCATTTAATATTGTTTTAATTTCCGATGCGTTTAATTTAAAATTTATTTTCACTTATTTTACAATTTTTCGTTTTTCCCTATCTGTTAATTTTGAAGGACGACCACATCGATTGCTACTTTTTAAATCTGACTGATTTTCAAATCGTTTTATCACGCTTCTAATAGCGAATCGACTTCTATCAATAATTTTGTATATTTCACTATAAGACTTCTGCATTTTGTGCAAATTTAATATTAGTTTTCTTTCTTCACTTGTAGTTTTTCTTCCTTTTCTCTACATTGTTAATTGTTACTTATTATTATGTTACTAATAGACTGAACTTTAATTTGGTTATTGGAAAACTGACTGTCGAAGTGTCCACTACCTATACCATCAAGTGACAATCGGAAACTTTTCGGGCGGATACATCTACGCCAAATTTTGTGTAATGTGCCAATATATTTTTCCAGATTTAAAACGTTCAATAAACATGTTTTTGCTATTATTTCATATATAAGTTTATTTATGTTACTGTTTCTACAGAATAATAAACTAGAATAATAAATTAATGCACGTGTCCACAAAATTTTCCTTTTTATCAATTAGTTTCAAAGTTATCAGCATTTGAATCAGAAATATCATGCTATGCCAATTCTTTCGTCCAGCACTGTGTACTCACATTATATGCATACCAAATTCATTAATCCAAGTTTTCTCTAAACGTTTTTACGAGACGAAACATTGTCCAATATGTTTTGTATATACATAAGCTCGTGACCAGTAATAGAAACGAACACAAAAGGAAAACTCTACGTAGATCTTAGATCCTACATGTAAATACGTTATGGAACTATAGACCTCCCTTACCATAGGTCTTGCCCGTATAGTCATGAACAAAAGACAGGCGGTTGATACTTCTACGTCTTTGTTTCAGGCTTGTTAACCCTTTGCGGTCGTATGCTGCTCTCAGCCACCATAGCAAGGAACCATACGAATCCTTTACTGTATGCATTCATTTATCAGTTTACACGTTTTCTAAACGAACCTCAATGCCTAAGGAACCTATTCATCAATCAATACGGTGCTCCTATTAATTGAAAATAACAAAATCCAATCTAAACAAAAGCTGTCACCCAGCGCTGGCCATGCAAGACGCAGTGGCGAGTCAGTCGTCTTTTGAACGTAACGAAATCGAAAACGTTTGACAATACCTTGCAGAATTCCAAAGAATATTTTATAAATTGTATTTAACAGTAATTAGACATTCCCTCTTCTTAAAATATTTCAAAATAATTCTTCAAAATGGCAAAAAGAAAGTCACCGCAAGAGGTGTCTTATGAAACTGAAAATAGCGATGAAGAGTTTTATTTTGACCTCTTGAATACTGACTCTGATAGAGAAAGTGATAACGTTTGCAGTGACTCTGATAGTGACATAGTTCCCGTGAAGCAACGAGTAAGGCAATTAACAATATCCAGCGACAGTGGTGCAGAAGAAAATGATGAAAATGAGAACAGTAATACAAACGAATTTACTACTTGGAGAGACGTTACAATGAGAGACGCCACAATCAAAAACTAATTTTTCGACGGGATCGAAGACTGTTGGACCGAATGTACCCATGAATTGCACGTAACCTGTCGACATTTTCAGACTATTTTTCATAGACACACTACTTGAAAAATTGTACTAGAAACAAATAAATATGCCCAAAATAAAATAAAATAGCAGAGCTTATTTGATCGATCAACGTGGAATAACTGGATCGATGTGACGAAGGAAGAGTTAACAGCTTATATGGGTATAATCCTGAACATGGGTACTATACCAATTCCTAACATGAAATATTATTGAACTTAGGATTACATTGGAAACATACAACTATTTAGAAATATATTTCGGCGGGAAAGATTTCTCCAAATATTATGGATATTACATCTGAATGAAAATGTTTCCATAAATACAAATGTAACCACGAGAATCCAAAAGGTGAGCAGCTATATGGATTATATTGATGGCAAATTCCAAGAGTATTTTACACCGGATGTAGAAATATCCATCGATGAGTCTGTTGTCAAATTTAAGGGTAAAATTAGTTTCACTACATATAATCCTAAAAAGTCCACCAAATGGGGAATCCGGATTTATATATTATTGTCTTACAATTGTATCGCAGGCTGTTGACCGCAAATTCCAAGGCAAAGGGACATCACATCTTTACGGACAGATATTTTATAGGAATCCCATTAGCGCAGGAACTTCTAAAACTAAGTTGTTATTTAACTGGTACAATTAGCACAAACAGAAAATATATACCAGCTGAGGTTAAAAAACCAGCTGTAACAAAAAATAATACTATCGCTGCCTACCCATCAGACGATATTCTATTATTAGAGTGGAAAGATACGAGAATAGTTACCATACTAAGCAGTTACGATTCCTCAGGCACGAGAACTATAGAAAGAAGGATGAATCAAGTGGCACAGTCAACATTATCAAACCGAACGTTATTACAAATTACAATATCAATATGGAAGGTGTTTGATGAGGCTGACCAACTAGAAAGTTTATATTGTTTTATGAGAAAATCGAGCAAATGGTGGCGAAAACTTCTTTTCTGGGGATTCGAGGTTTGTACAATAAGTTACATTTTATATAAGGTTTCAGCTAGAAGAGAGAACGGGACACCTATGACACATTTTATATTTGCCCGAAAATTGGTGGCACAACTGGTAGGTGATTTTCGTGATGGAACAGAATCAAAACCAGGAAGACCATCGACCTCCTATAAGGAAGAAAAACTTAATGGTAAACTGCATATATATTTCGGCATTGTGAGAATGTAAAAAGAAAAGATTGTTGTTCAAACAGAAAGATTAAGAGCGGAAGGCACCAAACCAATTATTTTTGCGATACATGCTTTCGCAAACCAGGCCTCCATGTAGGAAATTGTTTTGAAAAATACCACACGATGGAGAATTATAAAACATAATTTTTATACAAAAACAAATCACTAGGTGACTGTATCGAATAAACATATATCTAAGTTCACAAAAGCATTACTAAATCTTGTTTTCCCATCGTAATCTTGCGTGTTATATATCCCTGCTCTTTCGACGGAAATTAATTCCGACCAGTACGATACCCATGTCCAAATTTAATACGACCGCAAAGGATTAATACATTATTACATTATAACAAACATAACGATTGTTGTCAAATTTTATAACCTTTTTGTTATTCTCGCGATATTTTTCAACACATTATGTAAAGGAACATTATGTAATACTAAATCATTATTTGATTAATTATTATTTGGATTTTCGGTTTCACTTATTATAAAAGAACGACAACGTATGCATCGTTCTTGACCTGTTCTTTAGTAATCGAAAAAGGGGTTGCGAAAATGCCAAGACGGTAGCAAAGTAAACGGACACTGGTCACTCAACGAATGTTTTGTGTCATGCCTTGTCACAGGCAGCGACGACTGCTATTGGCCGAAATGGGACAAAGATGATCGTCGGGCCGTAGCAAGACCGAGTGAGATAGGATATGGCAGTATCGTCGTTAGTATTTTGTTTCTTAAATAAACTGCATTTCACTCGATCTTGCTACGGCCCGCCGATCATCTTTGTCACCATTTCAGCCAATAGTGGTTCTACATGTAATCCGAGTCAGTCAATCGCCCATATATAAAAACGCTGTGCCAACTCGTCGCGAACGCGTGATACATAGGACTTTACGAAAAAAGGGGGTCAAACGCGAGGCTGGACACGACGAAAGAAAGAAAACACAGCTACACATACACCATTCCTTAAGGACGCAGTACCCTCTCACCGATACATATCAGCAGTTATTTTAGAGCCATGGCGAAACATTCGATACCTCAACGGTTTCTGTCGAAAATCCTAGCGATCTCAAGTGTCAAAGAGAGTGACCGACGCAGTTCGCTCTTTAATTCCACAATTCCAAATAACGTCTTAACGCTTTGCCGGCTGCAGTCCCTTACACGTGACTTCTTTTCGTCAGTGGCGATACTTCAATTTAACGTTTCTATAACTACACACATCGATGCAGAATAACAATTGATGAATAAGGAGCAGTGGTTTCTACATTTTTCCCCACACCAAATTTACAAGATCGTCTTTTGTTGAAATTCATTACGCGCAAAGTTCTTTTAGCAGTTCCCTTAGCGTGAAATTGTCTATCGCTGCAATTGAATATCGAAAGCTAATAGTAATAGTTTGAAAATATATGAGACTGTGAACAGTTATTTCAGTTATTAACAGCTATATTAATGCTTTCTTTAATAATAATTATACCGCATCTACTTATAGTATTATATTATACTTATATTATATTGGGATTGTGTTGGCTAGTAGTGAACCTGCGTGAATCTCGCCGGCGCATGACGGCGGCAGCGTAACGGAAATGCGATAAATGGGTGGCCGACAAAGAGTTAAGGAGACTACATTGTATCACAGAGTTTTTCTACGCGAGTAATTCAGTCATACGTTCCTTGTACGAGATTGATTTTTGCTCTCAACTAAAGACATTTCCCGACGATTATTGGTTATTTTAATAAACATATTTCTGCCTCTTGTAAAAAGAATTACGTTTGATAATTTTTGTTACTTGTAGTATTCTTTTGGTACAGAATTATAAGTACAGAGAGTTAATACTCGTAAGATTTTTGTTTACAAGTTACATCTGTCATGTACCTAAGGTTAATATAATTTACGCGTAGATACGTGAACATATTTTTATTTGACACATAACGTTTGCAGACCAAACGTATCGTTTTTAAAGGGTACCATAAATATTTTCGAACAAAGACACGTCAAAATTGTCAGCATATAAAGAATACTAGTATTCCTGACAATTTACAGCTACAGGTATTAAACGTTTCATCGGTACATTCTAAGCAATTGTTTATATCGTTTAAAATTTCTTATTACATTTAAAAGATTTGTTGGAAAGAAAAGTCTCGTAATATCAAAGTCAATCTGGGATATAAGCTGTGAATAAATTTATTTGTTTGCAACATCTAAATTCCGGGAAGGATTGTTTATATATTGTTAGATTATTCTTCATTTTTCAATTGAAGCTGTCTATCCAAATAAATCTATCCCGACGTTATTCCCATAGAAATATGTCAGAGATTGAAATCTGACACGACGATTAAGATGTTCTTCTGTAAGTACTTGACTATGGAGTTATTATTTCTAATCCTGCAAAAACCTAAATATATAACGTAAGTATATAAGTAAATATATAAGTAACCCCACCTTCAAATTATGTCATCGGAAAATGTTAAAAAAGAACCTTTATGACAAAAAATCCAATTTACCTGCTCCACCTTACATTAAAATTAACGAATACCTATCCTCATCTACATTAGAAAATCTTACAGTCATCGAATGCAAACAAGAATCCACAGCCCTGTGACGGGACTGTTTTACATCCGCGAAGGAAGTAAACTTCTGATCGAAATACCATCCGTACTGTAGGTATGATCGCAGTAGAAGAGACGTACATAGAGGTTTAGAGGTAAACTGCCTTGAAATGATCCGAACGAGTCCTACCGGAGAAAGAAGAAAGAATCCCGTTGACCCACGCAAATGTCATAGTATTACTAAAGAAAATCGTGGATCTAGAGCAGAAACTTAATGAATTGCTCAGACAATTAAACTGCAAGCACGATTCCAATCTCCGAATAGAAGCAATTGCAATAGATCTGGATCAAAATCAAGATTCAACTTCAAAGGTTCTCTGTGTATTTATCGCTTAAGTTTGGCAACCAAGCCGAGAATATAGGATGTTGATTATTATTTATTATATATGACAAAATTCATGGCTGCATTACTAAAAGAATATACATACCTTTGTATGGGATTCGTCAAGACCAGAAGACAAAAACCATGGCAAAATTGAAACAAAGATCCAGATAGAAGAAGAAAGGTAGAAGAACTTTCAAGTGGAATCAAAATTGCTTTGAGAATTATCTTCAAGAAGAAGATGAAAAATCAAAAAGAATATAAAAGTAAACATCAAATGAATAATCAAAAAGAATAAATAAATAAGGATACAACAGGGAAAAAAGGAAATGTAACTTCTGTAACATACTTGGTCACAAAGAAAAAGAATACTAGAAGAAAAAACAATTTCTTATGTGTAAGTACTGCAAGAAATATATTCACTCTGAAGGGGTAAGTGTTATTATGAGAAAAGTA
>NW_027470863.1:0-31917 GCF_051020765.1 Lasioglossum baleicum | reverse complement strand
ATTGATAAATTTATCATTCTCTTACATTGCATAACATATTTGATTAACAAGTTTTGCACATTATAGCTGTAAAAATAAAAGTATATTTGAATATATATATTCATATTATAAAAAGATTTTTAATAACATAAAGGAAAATGGAAAGTAACTTAACAATTGACAGGTTATATGTAGGATTTAGTCATAATTATATTCGCGTCTATTTAAATAATTCAAATTATTTAGCCTTATTATTAAAGCTTATTTATTAATTCAGGGATACAATATTTAATGTTTAATAGTTTATTTTTTTATTCATTATTATGATCTTTTACGACACATGAATTCATTTTTACTAAAAGTGAAAATTAAATTAAAAAAGTTAATACGTGTATTTAAACTATTAATTGAAACTATAAATGTTTTTAATCATATCACTACTATTTAAACAATTATCAAGTTATGATGCATTAATATGGATACTGAAAATCACGTCTTATATTTCAGCTTAGATCAATGAATACTCTTATTAGGTCGAATACAGTTTTCACGATCTTTATATTATTTAAAATTTATACTTTTTTTTGGAATTCTAATAATTAAGATTGATAAATTAAAACGAAATTTTTTATATTTAAACTCGTATACTAATGATTAAAAAGAAATTACATATGTCAATCAATAAATATTTATAATTATAATATTGTACATGTCAAATTTGAATAGTTTATTTAAAATTAGACTGTCTCGTTTCATTAAAATATTTTACATTTTAATAAAAATTTATAATAAAATAATAATAAAGATCACTAAATTTATATAGTAATATTTAATTTTATTTTGTACGAAAATTTTTAATATTTTCCCTATTTTTTTTATTACTACTTCTTATTTTCTATTTTAATTTCAGGAAAGTAAGATACTAGTGTTTTCTTCAAATTTATATATTTTTTTTCGTAAAATCTATATATGTTAAAAATAATTTTGAATTTCATTATTCATACCTCATGTATAATTAAGAATTTGTTGATATTTTCAAAAACAATATTATTATTAATAAAATGAATACATGTATTTAATGATATTTTCTCTTATTTCAACACAAAGTTACAACATTAACAAATCATTATCTAAAACGTCATTTGTAAAAATGAGAAAATTAATGCTATCTAGATCTTTCGGAAATTGCTTTCCATGAACAATTTAGATAATCTAACGAATTAGTCTATCTGTTTACATATATCTATCAACCCCTAAACAGGGAACAGAATATAAGGACAAGTTCCGATGTTACAAATAAACAGTTTTACACCGACTGCGAATTGGTATAGAAGAAAGAACAAAATATATAATTTAATTTTTCTTTTTTTCCTTAATATTTAAATCAAAAATGAAAGTACAAATTTTTATCCTATTCACTATTCTCATATTAACAAATTATATCAAAGCTCAAGATATTTCAAATCTCTTGAAGGACAGACAGTACGTACAAAAGCAGATCAATTGTATCTTGAATCGGGGACACTGCGATTCCATAGGAAGGAAAATTAAAGGTAAGATTTAAAATATAAGTATTTAGCAAACTTTTCCGTTTCCTGTTCTTTTTCTTTTCTTCAATAGTAATAAGAATCTTTATTATCAGCATTTTGCTTATAAGCAATTTTTACTTAATAGTATTAAAAAATTTTTTTAATTTTCGAATAAATTTACGCTAAAAATTATTCGATTGTTTTTAAAGCTTATCCTAGAAAAATATCAAACTTAAAAATTACTGGATTCAAAATACAAACAAATAACAAGAAATCACCAAAATCTTTGTATTATTTTGTTACATTCATTGATTATAAAAATTACGAAGAATAATTAAAATAGAAATTGGACGGTTATTAAAACCTATTTCTTCGATTTTATTTCATTTTGTTATATATTCATATATTCAAATTTGTCGAATCAAATACCGTGATAATATACAGAAAAGATAATGTGCTCATTTCATGATTTTTAAAATCAATAAATCTTATGTCATGTTTTTAAAATCAGGAAAACTTAATGTTCATAACTAACTTCATATATTATTTGAACAAATACTTGAAATAAAATATTTTTCTGTAACTATAATTTATTATTGACAATGAACAATGTTATAATAAATTTAAATATATATTATAACGTATATGGTAATAAAAAGTAAAGTATCAAATAATTTTATGTTGAAAATAAATAATAATATATTGAAGGCATATAAAGAAATTAAAAAATGAAATAAAAGACATCATCGAAATATATTTGAATCTTCTGCTTTGTCGTGTCACCAATAACGGTTACGTGTTATTAATAAATTTTGCTTTTGTTATGATTCATGAACGATGTTTATCAAAGAAGAAATATATTCAACAAGCAGAATCATCATTTTTTCTTCTTAACATGCAAATTTAGAAGGTCATATACAGATTTAATAATTTGTTCGTATTATATACAAATACTATTATCGTTCTTGCAGAATTGTTGCCAGAAGCGGTGAACAATCGTTGCCAACGTTGTACGCCTCGACAAGCTGCACATGCACACACGTTGATAGCATTTATGCAACAAAATTATCCCTATGAATGGCGTTTAATTCTACAACATTATGCAGCAATGCGACATTATACTAATTAAAGTGAAAGTATATTTTGGAGTAACAATAATTGACCATGGAATAACCTATTAAACGGATTTCCTAGAAGAAATTTTGGAACTTTGGACGTTGAAAATATTTTTCACAATAATATTAATCATTTTTGTCTGTGAGAATCGACAAACATTTAGTTAAAATATGAAATGTATGTACAGAATATTTCATATTTTTAATTTTGGAATTTATCGATATATTACAATAATCATATATAGATTACATCAAATTAGATGTAAATATTCGTAAGAGATATAAGTAGAAGCTAATTATATAACAATTTATAATTTATTAATGAGATTTTAAATTGGAAATATGCAACACTTCGTAACTATGACAAAAAAATTGTTAAAATGTTTAATAAATTGTTAGAATATTGCTTAATAATACTTTTTAATCCTTTCCTAGAAATTTCGGATAGTCCTTCTTCAAAAATTCAATATCTATGCACAAAGTGTGTAAGAAATTAAATTGTCATTAGTAAAAGATGTTTTCATAACTATACTAAGAGCTAATGTGCTAAATGAAGAAACTAATACTATTTAATATATAATGTTATGCTATCATTTTTTATAAGTAACATTAATAACTAACAGATATTAATAACTAATAGATTATATTAGTTATATTAATAACTAATATTTATCTAATGAAATACTGTATTTATAAGAATAAATTGTAGACATAATAGTGAAACAAGATATATGCTAATTAATTTTAAAGTTTTCAAACTAAGAATATAATGAAAAAAAAAAAATTTCATTTCATTTTTTATGAAACATAAATATTAAAAACGATCTCAAACTTTTTTTATAATAGAATAGAATGTATTTTTATTTTGCATGCAATATTAAAATTTATTTATTATGTTTTTAAATTGCAGCAGTTCTTATTACGTATAATAAAATTATTTCTACACGAGATATTTTTATCATGAAAGTGAAATGCGGAATTTAATTATTAGGATTTACAACCACAATATATATATGTAAATTATGATTGAGAAATAATAGTCCATGAATTCTATAAAATTTAAATGTGTATTATCGTTAAATGAAATTTAAAGGACAATATAGAAAGCTTATACAATCTTCTTGCAATACAATCGAATGATAAAGTGGGTTGAAGTCGTGATATGGTTTGCATTTCAATTAGCCTGATGATTCTAATGTCGAAATGAATCTACAAGATATGAACAGAATATTCTGTAAGTCGTAGATCGATAGGTAATAGGAGATTCCACGAAGTAAACACGGCAAGTAAAGAATACATAATAACGTTCGATGGGCTCGTGCGTAATTTTACGTTTACTTCGTAATAAAAGAAATCATTTTTATATTTAAGAAAATGAATTAATTTTAAATCCAGCATATTGTTGTTCTTTAAACGGTATTAATTTTATTTTTTATTGATCTGAAATAATTTATTTCTTTAAAATATATAAAATATGAAATTATCTTAATTAATCTCAATTCATCAAATCAATATACAATTAATATATAAAACAATAACAATATAGATAACAATATACAATTTTGTCAAACTTTTTGAAGATTACACAGTTGAAGAAGTTTGTTCAATTTTGTATTTAGCGTTCTAAGATTACCAAATATAAATCTCTGTCATTGTATTGGTATTGATAATGATCCTTGACAAAGCATGCAACTTAAATACACGATGGTCAGCTTCTAAATACGGCGAAGAATAATCTCTTCATTATTCTTGATAGCATGTCGTTCTGTCTGAATTAACTACAATAGCGGTATCTCTTTATGTTGCATCTGTCTCCTTTCTTTTTGTTTTACCGATTCTTTCTTCTTGCTAACTGCATTAGATATTGTGTGATGAACAACTCGAGATACTAAGGGATGGTCCATATAAATTTAACCGAGCAATTTTTGATAGAATTTAACCGAATATTGCGATATTTTTATTATATTACCGAACAGTATCTCCATATATTTGTTAATCTACACAGGAATTTTTATGTAATTTAAGAAGCAAATAACAATCAACATAATAAGACATTCTTTTTTAAAAGAGAAATTGATTAATCGCCATAATATCAAATACTTCAATTATCATTTATATTAGCAAAATTTTATGAAACAAATTTATGATCAATTGAAAAATATTTCATAAATTCATTTTAACTTACGCTTTAATTTTATCAAATTTTTAAACGCGATAACAACATATGAAATTAACTAATTTGCATAAAATCTATTTATATATATATATATTTTTGTTTCTTTCTAATAAATTATATTTTAATATTTTTACTTTGATATCCACATTCGGTGGTTACTGTTCAATGTATATAAGTTTTATAAAGGTGCGCGTGAAATACTTACTCGACTAACGCGTTTATCCACTCCCTCCAATGTCCTCTGTGTTCAGCTATATAATTCAGCAGCTTGCTTCAACAGTTACAAAGAGCATTTTACTTTCTGCTGCAGAGGGTAGCTTTTAAACAAGACCATATCTGTTGGTCTAATTGTTATAGATATTTACTTATGGTGATTAAAAGTGGAAGACCATTCTTCAATTACAATATGAAAATTTGTCTCGTACTATTTGCCCTGTTTGCAATTGTTTGTGTAACAGCAGAAAATTACACTACCAAATACGACGATGTGGATGTTGATAGGATTCTACAAAATAATCGTATCCTAACTAACTATATTAAATGCATGCTGGATGAAGGTCCGTGTACCAATGAAGGCAGAGAATTGAAAAGTAAGTATAAGGATTATTTTCGTAAAATTAATAGTTAATTCTTCGAATTTAATTTAATCTTTTAGTTTTATTAAGCGATATATTATCATTTCGCTTTATTTTTCAGTTAAATTATAAGTTAAGTTATTAATATATAACATATATTAATTAAATTATATTAAGTTTTAAGTTATTCAGAATAATTTCATTAATTTAATAACATTCTTTCGCATACATGTAAATGATACAAGCTTGAAAATTATTTAATAAATTGAAAAAAGTAAACCGATATAATCGTTTATATTGAAATATGATTTATTACTTGTTAATTGTATCGTGAAATTTTTAGAAGAGTGAAAGACATAAAGAGTTTTTACGAATATGTTCAAGATATAAATATCTTTTATATTTAAATGTTTAGGTATTTAAATTTTGTTCGAATAACTGAATTATTAGCAAATTATAAATGCTATTAGTTTTGGGAACAATCATTTACTTCATTTACACAATTATTTTTCCTTTATTTGAGATTGTTCTTAATAAATAGAGAATTCTAAGTTTGCTGCATTTTAAGATAATTGGTTTAAAATATATACAAATATTTTTCGTTTTTGAAACACTTTACTGTTTTCCTGTTTTCTTCAAACTTACACAATCGATTTTTTAAATAAAAAATAAAAAAGGTAAATAGGAAATATTTTTTCTTTTTTAAATTAACAAAATTAATGAAATAGTCTTATTCAAAAGTATGACCAAAAGTTATGTCGGTTTCGTTCAAAGTTTCTACGTGCATCTGCTGCAATGATTACGACAGAGTTCAATTCACTCTCCCTCTCTTTATTACATAACTTGCTTTGAACTTTCTCGTTTGGATTACATCGAACTCTCTTAAGTAACATCTATGTTATTATTATATATATGTGTTCATCGTACTACATCAAGTGAAGGAAAAACGAAAAAAAAGTAATACGAATATTCTTATAAATTCGTACAAAAAATTATATTAATTTGTTTCATATTTATTTTAAAAAACGTAATAAAAAAATATATTTGTCAAAAATAATTATTCAGTCATTTATGTAAATGTATTAATATTATTTATATTACATAAATTATTAATTTACACGTAAAAAATAATTGCAAATTGCTATAATAAAAAAGTTTTATTATTTAATTATTTAAAATTATCTTGTATTAAATTACATTAAACCTTCAGGAAATAATTCATAAAATAATTATATAAGATTTTTATAATGAAAGTAAAAAATGTTAAATAATTTATGTATTTATTGTTTTAGAAATTTTACCCGATGCTCTCTCTACAGGATGCAGTAAATGCAATGAAAAACAGAAATACACCGCAAACAAAGTAATAAATTATCTGAGAACTAAAAAACCGAAGGATTGGGAACGACTTTCCGCAAAATATGATTCAAATGGAGAATATAAAAAACGTTTCGATAATCTATCATTGCAACTTACCAAAAACAGCTGAATTTATGTTTATATACCTAAAGAATGAATTATATTTTTACAGTAAAATACAACAAAAATAATAAAATAATTTACACATTTAGACTATTATTGACATTTGATAATATTTTTGTTATTTTATATTAACGAGTTCATGACATTAAAACTTGCTGAGTTCGTACATTTAACTAAACATTTTCATCATATTACATAAACTACTACGAAAATGTATTTAGAATAAATATATACTTATTTTTTTTAACGCGTTTATACTTAGTGAAACAATAATATATGCTTCATGAAGATCTTGTACTGTATACGTTATATCATGGTTTCTTAGCGATAAATATTGTGTAACTACACTAGTCTTCAATTTTTGATCTAAGTACAAACACGTTAAATTATTTTTTAAATATTCATTAATAAAGTTCATTTATTTAAAAGTCTATTTGTAAATGAATTCATACATTGTGAATGAAGGATACAAATCGCAATGAAATATTTGTAGGTCAGAGTCGGCGGAATTTGGATTGTATTTGAAACATAAATAAAATCTTGCTTTTATTTTATCAAATTCATTCAACTCGCCTCTTTTTGACAAGCGAACCAAGCTGAAAACAAAAAGAGGATACTTTCAGTTTCAAAATATCTTATTAAAATTATGATCATGTACATAAAAAGCTTACAAGATCTGAAATTGCAGGTAAATTATTAGTCTGATCTATAACATTTGTTTCTGGTTCTCTAGTTTCCTTTGGTGGAGCAGCTTTTTTCATATTTCTATGTTGTGGGAAAGTAGGCATAAGTTTGGGATCACATGCTACGGAAAAATTAAATTCAGTAATAATTAACAATTTTAAGATATAAGAATTACTATAAAATATATTGATTTTTATTACTTACGTAAAGGAGCTTCCTTAAAATAACTGCTTTGTAAACATTCTTCTGCAGTAGCTCTCTTTTTTGGATCATACATGAATAAGAAATTTAATAATCTCAAACCAGCAGCACTTAACCATGGAAACCTTTGTTTTAAATTATTATATGGTTGTTGTTTTAATGTAAAATTCTGTAATGCTGGGAGCATATTAAATTCAGGCCAAATTGCTTCACTTGGAGTACCTAATAGGTCAACAATTAATTCTAACTGAGCAATTTCTGATCTTCCAGGTAATAAAGGACGATGTCCAAGTAACTCTCCTGATAAAAATACCAATAAAATTTAAATTACTATATTAAATATTTTGATATCATATATAAAGAGAAAACAAAAATTTTACCTAAAATGCAACCTGCAGCCCACATGTCAACAGAAGTTGTTTGAGTTTTTGCTTGTAATAATAGTTCTGGAGCTCTATACCATAATGTTACTACTCTAGGTGTCATTGGCTTTAAAGGCAAACCAAACCACCTAGCTAGTCCAAAATCAGCAATTTTTACACATCCTTTATCAGTCATAAGTAGATTTGAGACTTTCAAATCTCTATGTACGATAAAATTATGATGCAAATAACGCAAACCCTTTAACACTTGTAAAACGATACATTTGACTTGACTTTCTGAAAATGGAGCTTGCATGTTGTCTAATAAACTTGCTAGGTCTTGTTCACAATATTCCATAGCAAGAAATATGCTTTCTAAACTTCTCCCTACCACTACTTCCCTTAAATGTACAATATTTTCATGACGACAGGATAAAAGAACGGATATTTCTCTTAAACCACTGACTGGTAGACCATCTTTTTCATGTTCCATTCGAACTTTTTTCAAAGCTACAACTTTATCATTTTTAGTATCTCGTGCTCTGTAAACAATTCCATAGGTGCCTTCTCCTATACGATTTAATTTTTCAAATTCAGATACAAATCTGCATTTACCTAACTATAAAAAGAGAAATATGTATTATTTATTCTATTACAATAAATAGAATTAAAGTCATAACCAAAATCATTGATTAAATCATTACAATATCTTGTTCTGGTATTTCCATTGGCTTCCCAGTCAAAAATGATGTTAATACTCCTCTTCTAGTTATAGGTGCTGATGGGTCAGGACCAGATTCAGATGCAGTCTTTTTATCAGTGTCATTATTTTCTACCGATTTTTTTTCTAATGTCTCGTCTAAAAAAATTATAAAAATTTTATATACATTATTTATTAATCATTAGCTTTCATTTATTAGTTAATATAGCTTTATTTAAATTAATATTTATAAAATGTCAATTACTTTAAACTTTATGTATTATTTAAGAAACTGTTTAAAATTAATTATGTATATTGAAAGAATTATTGAACAAGATCTAAAAGATTGAAACAGATCTTGTTTGTAAAATTGTATTTTATAGTTAATCATAAACAGATTTTAATTTGAGTTATTTCAATAAAGAAAATGTTTAAAATTGATAATCCTTTCAATAAATTTACGTTTAAACTATGTCAAAATTTAGTTCTATTAATTTTTACATTTGAACTTAAAATCCAAACAATGTTATCAGTTTCAACTATAATAGATCTAAATTTAAGATTCAAATAAATTTCTGAAAATCGTAAAAAATATAATTAGTTTAATATACAAATATCAGATAATTTTAAATAATGTATAATAAACAAAATAATTGAACTATTAACCTAGCATAATAATGTTTATATTACGATTTTAATCGAGTAAAGTTATACCTTTTGTCATTGTGGTCTAATTTTTTCAAAAAAATATTTCTGAAATTGTATTTATTCTCCTTTTTAACATTCGTATTTTAAAAAATGTAGATGCAAAAATTCTCAATTGCCTAACTTAACCGGGTACAACAATTTTTAATAGCCTTCAATATTTCATTTGTACCATTGGAAATATAAAAGAGAGATTCGACAAGAGTGACTAGTATCATTAAAGTACTACTCAAGAACGCTATCTTGTGTTACATCCTAAAAAGTAAAATAATTGAAAAATTATCTTTATATTATTATTAGTATATATAAATATAAAAAATAATAATATTAATTAAGTACATTAATTAGTTATAATTATATTTTATTTTAAGTTACTTTATGACAAATTTTATAATCAGATTTTACACTTTTAAAAGAATATTTAATATATTGTAACATCATTTATTTATGCATCTTAAGAAATATATTTCTAATAATGTATTCACTTATAATATATTGAATTTATATTATTTTATACTATTTTTTGATCAATTATAAACGTATGTTAAATTTTTAATTAAATATAGTATTTATATTTCATGTAGTTCATTTCTTTTTTATTACATTACATTTCAATAATAGCATACATTTACCTATCTTTCGTAACTGTAAGTCTATGATATTTATGTTGTGATCGATATGTATCACTGGTGAAAAATAGTACAAAATCTACCTTAAAATAATGTATTAATGAAGTAGATGTGTTTTTATTTTTATGTTACAGATTTTCTTAACATTAATTTAGTTTTATATAAATTATTTCTTTATTCTTCAAGAAACTAAATGCGTAGTGTGAACTCAAAATCTAAAATCATAATCAAAAAATTAAAAGTTAATAGTTAACTTTTAGTTAATAATTGGTAGTTAATGAACATTAAAAGTTAATTTTACGTTTATTATTTAATCATTACAAAGTTTTTGTGAAATTAATTTATTTTTGTCCTTTAATTAAGGTCAATAAATAAATGTCAAAAGAAAACATAAATGTAATAAAGTATTATGCTACTGTTATTGCTCGATGTTAACGAAGTGTTGTATTTACCAGTAAGAAACAATTTTTAAAAAAAGTTAAAAGAAGAAACTTAAGTGAGAAAGAATTGCAATTTTATATTTGAAAGATCAAAATATAAAAAATGAGTTCTCATCATGAATTACACATATCAGTTGAAAATTCAGTTTCTGTTGACATAAATCACATCTGTACACTTTCTAAGGATATTGGTGCTCTTTATCTCTCAGATGATTATTCAGATGTGACTTTAATTGTTGGTGGACAAAGATTGAATAGTCACAAAATTATTTTAGCTGCACGTAGCCAATATTTCAGAGCTCTTTTGTTTGGAGGTTTAAAAGAATCTACTCAACACGAAATTGAATTAAAAGATGCTAATTTGGCAGGGTTTAAAGGTTTGTTAGAATACATATACACAGGACAAATGCCTCTTGCAGAGAAACGTGAGGAGGTATTATCTTCATTGACTATTACTTTTTATTGCTTTTTAAATATATGTAATTTTCATTACTCAGTTAATTATTATTATTCCTAGGTGGTATTGAATATTCTTGGATCTGCACATCGTTATGGATTTTCAGAATTAGAAACCTCTATATCAGATTATCTTAAAGAAATATTAAATATAAGAAATATCTGTCCCATATTTGATGCAGCACTTCTTTATCAACTAGAATTTCTTATCAAAGTATAAACATTATGTGTATGATGATATTCGACCAAAAGGATGATTGAAAACATTCAGTGACATTAATTTGTTCTAGGTTTGTCATAAGTATATGGATGAATATGCATGTGAAGTGATACAACATGAAAACTTCTTGCAATTAAGTGCTGATGCTTTAAATAAACTTATTTCAAGAGATTCCTTTCATGCACCAGAAATTGATATCTTCTTAGCTGTAGGATCATGGGTAAAAGCAAATCCTGATGCAGCTTGTAAAAGTGTTTTAGGTAAAATATAAAAATAAAAATATATTTTAAATTATCATTTACAATAATAGTATTCAATTGATTAAAGAAATTTTGTAGAAAAGATACGATTAAGTTTAATTTCAATCACGGATCTTTTAAATGTTGTTCGACCAACTGGATTAGTTTCTCCAGAAGCAATTTTAGATGCAATAGCTGCAAGAACACAAACACATAATTTAGATCTTAATCACCGTGGTCGACTACTTACTGATTTGAATGTTGCCCATCCTATGTATGGTGCACAAGTTTTACAAGGAGAAATGCGTGGTTACCTTTTAGATGGAGATACAAATAATTATGACATGGAAAGAGGGTAAATTGCTGAATTTATTTTTTAAGATACTTATCTAACTGATGTTCTTTTATCAGGTACACCAGACATACTATTACTGAATTACGAGAACATTGTATTTTAGTTAAATTAGGAACTCAGTGCATTATCAATCATATTAAAATGTTGCTTTGGGATAAAGATATGCGTTCATATTCTTATTATTTAGAAGTGAGTCAAAAGAATAAGAATATTTAATATATAACTTTTATGGTTAATTTTTTGTATTATAATTATTTCTTTTTTTTTTTATTTTAATAGGTATCTATGGATCAAAAGAGTTGGATTCGAGTTATCGATTACACAGGATACTTCTGTCGTAGTTGGCAATACTTATACTTTCGACCAAGAATAGTTCTTTATATTCGTATTGTTGGAACAAATAACACTGTCAACAAAGTAAAGTCATTATTAAAAATATTCATATTTTATAATTTTTATCAAAGAAATATTTAAAAACATTTTTATTTGATAACTTCTATTTTTTAAGGTTTTTCATCTTGTGAGTTTTGAAGCATATTATACGAATCATACAGAAAACCTTTATGATGGTTTTGTTATTCCAACTCGAAATGTTGCTATTATGGGTCAAGGTGCAACTGTTACAGAAGGTGTTTGTAGGTATGTCAATTGTTATATGTATATTTCATACTTTTTATATAATGAATTTTTTAAATCTAGATCCCGAAATGCTTTATTAAATGGTGATACTTCAAATTATGATTGGGATAGTGGGTACACATGTCATCAAGTTGGATCTGGTTCTATTTTGGTACAACTTGGTCAACCATATGTTATAGATTCTATGCGGTATACATTATTACTTTATATATAACAAAGAAGAAAATATAAAATTTTCTAATATATTCATTTACATGTATAGATTACTACTTTGGGATTGCGATGATCGTTCGTATTCTTATTATATAGAAGTGTCTGGTGATTCTCGAAGTTGGAATTTAGTTGCTAATAAAAGTAGAGAAACTTGTCGTTCATGGCAAACGATACGCTTTAAACCTGCACGTCCTGTCGTTTTTATACGTATTGTTGGAACACACAATACAGCAAATGAAGTAATTATCCGTGAATGCGCGCGTGTACATATGTATATATGTATATTAAAACATGTAAAGTACTTTTAATTTATAGGTTTTTCACTGTGTTCATTTTGAATGTCCTGCTCAAGGAGATGATGAAAATGATCAAGAAGAAACAAATTCTACAAATTCTACAAATTCTACAAATTCTACAAATTCTACAAATATAAATGTATCACAGGAAAATTAACCATTTGGGTACAAATAATTCTGTAAAATTTCATTACTTCAGACTATATATTAAGTATTAAATTGTTGGTTCATTTAAATATTCTAAATTAAAGGTTTAAGTGCTTGTATAGTATAGTAATATAAGTTGTGATTGTAAAAATAATTGTAAAATTATTCTTTTAATTAAAGTAAATTTTTAATTTAATGAATTTTATTTTTATTAATTTCCTTAAAATCGAAAAAGAAAATAAGAAACTGTTTGGTAATATACAAATTTATTCAAAATATTCAATAATTCCTAAGAGAAAAATAATTAAATAATTTGTTTTACATAACATAAATAATATTCTAATAATTCCTAGTTAATAATAGTGTAAAGATATATATTCTCGTAAAATTAAATAATTTAATATAAATTACTGAGAAATTAAATAAAGAGATAAATCATAATTAATAAACAAATATAAAAATTAAAATTTATTTTTAAGCGATTTTTAATTTATTTAATTGTCTAAATTACATAGCTACAAGTCGTATATTCAATTAAAATTATATTGAAAGTTTGAAAATGTCGCTAGTAATTTTATCCTGATTTGTTAATCGTTTAATGTGTGTATAGTATTATATAAATTATAATAAATTTAATATAAAAGAATCTTCAATCTATGATTTTTAAAGTTATCAATTTTTAATTTTGATCTACAGTTATATATAAATAACAATATTTTCGTAACTGTTAGATGTATTCATAAATGTATATATATATATATAAAAAACTAGATATATATGTAGGTGTATAGATGGTACTAGTCATGAGTAAATACCGTTTTAATGTAGTGGTATTAATGTAATATACATTTGGACAACTTGGGATAAGTAATATTACAATAAATTGAAATTTGATAAAATTTATTTTGAAAATATAGACTTCGTAATGGTATTGTTAAAGAATGATGTTATAAATGATAAAAATAATGAGGTGACCAACCTACCTTGATTACAAACACGACCACCTAGCATAAATACGAATAACACAGGCATAATTAAAAACAGCGGTAGAAGTAACAACATCGGTAAAAACAACGATAATTACGCAACTTAAAAGTTTTTTTATAAATATATGAATCTTTTAGGCATCAATCGTTAAAAGACATACATATAAAAATATCGATGTCTGTATGTAAACTACAAAAATATTCAGTAAAATACAAAAATCATTCATTGATTTTACTACTTATTAAGAATATAACATCAAATATTGAATTTCTATTCATAAATAACTTCTATGTAACGAAAATTTTGGTATGATTATTTAATATAGCATGCCACATTTTGGAAATGGAATACAAGCAAATTACTATTATATCAAGAGGGATTCGATTAGATAAAGAAAAAAGTTATTATTATTCTGGATATCATTTTCCCAGCAAGAATAAATGGCCATGGCTGAGAACTCGGAAAGTGAAAAATATCTTTTACACAAATGCATATTTCAAGGAGATGTTAAAACCTTAAGTTCTCTAATTAGAACTTACAACATCGCAGAAAAAGATAGACAAGGTTAATATAAAGATTATAGATGTATTAATTCTATATAAAATATGTGTTAATAAGCAATTATAACTATGTATAGTTTATAAAATAATTCAATTTCTTCTTATAGGAAATACTCCTTTACATTTAGCTGTTATGTTAGGAAGAAAAGGTAAAGACATTTAAAATTATTAATGTACATTATTAAAGGATATAAAAAATATAAAATATATTATATAAAATTCAAAATAAAATTTAGAATCAGTCCAACTATTACTTGCACATGGTGCACCAGTACAAGTAAAAAACTTAGCCGGATGGAGTCCACTTGCAGAAGCAATCAGTTATGGAGATAGACAAACCAGTTAGTGAAAATAATAACATTAAAATATATCATAAAGAAATAATTTTAACATTAGTTGTATATTTTTTACAGTATCATTATTGGTGAGAAAATTTAAACAACAAGCTAGAGAGCAGATGGAGGAAAGCAGACCAAATTTAGTTGCAACATTACGTCAAATGGGAGATTTCTATATGGAATTAAAATGGGATTTTCAAAGTTGGGGTACTTAATGTTATGTCTAAATTATGATTTTCAAATTTTATAAAAATTGTATCAATTGATAAATATCTTTAACATTTTAGTGCCACTTGTGTCTCGTGTACTTCCTTCTGATGTTTGTAAGATACATAAAAGTGGAGCATCCATCAGGACGGATACTACTTTAGTAGATTTCAATGACATGAGTTGGGAAAGAGGTGACATATCGTTTATTTTTAATGGTGACCAAAAACCCAACAAATCATTGGCAGTACTTGATAATAAGGCTAAACGTTATAAGAGAGTAGGATATGAGGTCAAATTATTTTCTTATTAATCAATATTTATAATTAAATATCTTTCATGTTAATTGTAATAATTATTATTACCACTGATTTATTTTTTAGGAAACCGAATTGGAAATACAAGATGAAGTTGATATTCTTATGTCAAGTGATATAATGGTAGCACAAATGTCAACAAAAGGTATCACTCTTTCAAAAGCTCAAACAGGTTGGATATTTCGTGAAGATAAAAGGGTAAGTATTGTTGCTTTATCTTATGATTCTTCTCCTCCTTCTCCTGTTTGTTTCTTAAAATTTTTTTGAGATATATCTCAAATATTTAATAAAGGAGATGGTAGGACCTTTCCATGCGGACTTTTACCAAATCAATGGAATGGTTTTGGAAAGTAGGATACGACGAGAACATTTAAGTGAGGAAGATCTACAAAAGAATAAGGCTATTATGGAGTCATTAACAAAAGGAAGCTCACAAGGATTTACAAATAGAAAGGTAAAATAAAGTAGTAGAGTCTTTTTATTCTATTTAAATTGTATTAATTTATATATTTTTAGTCTCAAGCTAGAAGAGCTTCTTTAAATCCACCACCAGAGTCAAATATTACTTGGGAAGAATATATTATGGCTCCACCTGGCCAATGTCCACTTCTTGGAAGAAATCTTGTTTATAAGGAAAGCAGTAAATCATTTAAAGCAACAGTTGCCATGAGTCCAGATTTTCCACTCACTGTTGATATGCTACTCAATGTTTTGGAAGTAATAGCTCCATTCAAACATTTTAGAAAATTACGAGAATTTGTTTTGATGAAATTACCACCTGGGTTTCCAGTAAAAATTGATATACCTATTTTGCCTACGGTGACAGCAAAGATTACTTTTCAAGAATTTGCTTTTCGAAATGATATAGATCCTAAGTTATTTCAAATACCACCAGATTACCTTGAAGATCCTATGAGGTAAATTTAGAAAATGGTTACAGATTTCTCATATATATTACTTATTTGATTAAGTAACATTTTTAAATTCAGTTTCCTTTTAAGTCTTTATTAATAAATTTAATCAATTATTTTAGATTTCCAGATTTATGACAGCTCTGTGTGCTGAAGATAACTCAAGTCAATTATTGTATTGAAAAAGAAGCCACTCTTTCTTCAAAAAAATATTTGGAGAAAATTATTTGGCTTTTAAATTTTCTCAAATTGCTGCCAAGAAGGCCTCCCAAAAAATTACAAAGTACACTTTTAAAAAAGATAATTCTGATTTTGAATATGAAATACAACAAGTATTCTTGTTGATAAAATTACATAAATAAGTTTGAGCAGCGGCATACTCTATTTACAAGGTTGTACGCTAAATCATAAAGAAAAAAGCAACTTAATAAACTTATGCACATTAAGGCATACATTCTACACCATAAAGTGCATAAAAAATGATTATGTTATACGTCTTGCTTTCTCTCAGTTTAAGTTTTAAATTTTTCTTTTTTATATTTAGCGATTATTATTTAACAAGATATTTTTGCGAAGTAAAAATATTTGCAATATTTATTTATGAAAGAAATCTTTATCTCTTTTGAAGGGAGTATTTTTAATTAGTAGAAGACATTGGAGGCGAGTATTATAAATAAATTCTTTTTTAAATATAACGGCCAAATAGCGCCTCCTATTCTACTTTATTATATTGATTTAATCATTATCAACATGATTTTTAAAATATAGTGAAACAATTTATTGGTATTATTTTAAATGTGTTATTCTGCACATATCTAGCATTTTGCTAGCTAATTTAGAATTGTAATATTATATAATATATGTATGTGTGTGTTTAGTTTAAAAATTTTTAAATAAAGATTATAGCAAATCATAATATGGTATGTATTGATTTCATTTTGGATCATCTCTATAGAAAATAATTCTAGAAAAATGTTAAATACTTTATTTAAGATATTTGAGATTGATGATTAGCTTGTGCAACAATGGCAATAGCAATAATAAGAAAATAAAAGCTAGAGATAAAGGTGTAAATAAAGTTGGATAATAGTTCAACAATACAGAAAGCTGATTGCTATTATGGCTAACGTGAATATTGTTGGCTATGTTGTAAGAAATAGAATTTATAATATGCTTTGGATTCACCCAGCAGTTGTCAAATTATTCTTGTGAACATATCTAGTTGTTTAATGTATTTTAGCACTAAAATACCCAACAAACTAAGGTATCTCAATAATATTGCTATTAATTATGTGAACTTAAAAAATATTGATTAAGCTCTATAAGATAACATGCACATTGTGTGTTATTCAGAGAACTTTAGTATCAAGAGTAAGGAAGAAATATAATTAAGCAAATAGAGGAGCAAATATTCTAGCAGAAATATTTGTGTGCTTTATGAACAACGAAAGATGTAAACATAAATCTGTTTGAATTAATGAAAGATATGCATAATTCTAGAAGATCATTTCAGACCTGAATCTAGGGGATCTCATGGATGAAGAAATATGTAAGTATTATGTCCAATTGTATCTTAAGATCTTTAGACAACTTGTCATATCCTACAATAGTCTAACAAAGTAGGATATAATACCTCTAAGTTAAACCATCGAGCAGGCGAGATCATGTCATATAACCAATTTAATAACAATTGTAGACATGGTTACCAAGATGAAATTCCTATTAAAAACAATTATCTTAAATCTGGTTCTTAATATGTTACTAGATAATAGATGCTAGATTTAATTCTTGAGAGAAAAATAGCGCACTTTTTATTTTTAAAATAGTAGTTTTATTTATATTATTTTATCGTATAAGTACTTATAGTGTTTTATGTATTGCATAAGTTATTAATTAACATACAAAAATCGTAATAGTATTAATTGAAAGTCATTAAATAAATAAGTTTGCTTATAAAACTACTGCAATTTGCAAATTATTTTATTTTTATTTCATTCTCGAAATCTAGTGTCTAGACATAATTATATAAAAACAAATTACACCTAAGATGAATAAATATTTTTGATTTTGTTACAAAGATAAAAATTTGAAGAAGTAGATATTTAATTTAAGTATATAATTTAATATTATATTAATTCATTATGTTCAATGAATTTGATAAGATTATTTGGTTTAAATGGATTCGGTTCAACTCGGTTTTATTCGGAACTGCACTGCTTAGCAGCAAATAGTAACTAATCGGTATAGATAGGTGTAGAACAGTGTTGGCGTCTTTCAGAAAGAAAGAAATATAGTCGTTTAGATTAAAATTTTGTACAATTGATAAAATTTCAATGACGTAAAGAATGCTGTCTCGTATGAAATTAATTTTGTGTTTTTGCGTTATTTTATACGCACTAGATAGCAAAGCTGATGGCAATCAAGTTTCATTAACCAAACTTGGTACAAAAACAGGACCGACTTTAAAATTTTTTTATTGGTAAGTTTTACAATTTTTTCTGTAAAAAATAAACACTTATTTTATTTATTTAGTGTACTTCAATATACGTATTCTAATTTCATTGATTAACCAACAATATTTGTCTTTCCTTTTTCCAGTTATTCTTGTGGATATAGAAAAGTTTTTGAAGAATATGCCAATATCCTCAATAAAAAATATCCAGAATTACAAATTAGTGGAGAAAATTATAATCCCTCTCCTAATAAGATGTTCATTGCTAAATTATTAGTAATTATATATTTTTTTTGTAATATATGATGTTCATATATTTAGTATATGATATATATATATATATATATATATATATATATCATATATCATATATATGTGTATGTGTGTGCATAGATATATATAAATAAATATAACATATTTTTTCTTTTTCTTATTCAGAGTCTTGTAAAAATTTCTCTGATAGTTTTAATAGTAATTGGACTTGATTTTGGACAGCCACCAGCATCGTTGTGGCAATGGTGTATAGAGAATCGAATCTATTCTTGTATAATGATATTTTTTATTTTTAATGCTATAGAAGGGCATTTCTTATTATCAGGAGCATTTGAAATACATTTCAATGGTAAACAGTATCTTTAAGATAATTATGATAAATATAACTGTATAAAATTTTTAAATATGTATTTCATATTATTTACAAATTATTTATTATGTTTTAGATGTTTCTGTATGGTCAAAACTGGAAACTGGCAGAATACCACAACCATTTGAAATATTTCAAATAATAGATGCTCATTTAAGTATGCAGTATGCAGATGTAGATATAAAATAGATTAATTTTAATAAGAAATCCAATGGCATTTTTTTTTTCTATTTGTACCAAATGTTAAATCACTGTGATTATGGAGCTTTCATTGTTGCAACTCTGTAATTGTTAAAAACAATTATTGTCATTCCCATGTTTTATATATGTATGTATTTTACTATAAACCTTGCCATCTCAACTCAGTTAAGAAAGTACATTCAAAACAAATAGAGTTTGCATGAGGAAAGCAGAAATAAAACTTTTAATATTGTTCAAAAATCATTTTTCATTATCCAGCCTTAACTTATAGGAATTGAAAAAAGAAATAAATAATATTATTTAAAAATGATTCTAAAAATAAATATTTAGAATTTTAAAATATGTTTCAATTAAGATATATTTGAAATTTTTATTTAAAGATACAAACACCTTATAGTTATTTTTACATATAATCTTCCTGAACAATTACTATTTTTTTTTAATATTAATTGATTAAATGATTTGTAGAATCGCAAATAGTAAATGTTTTTTTTAAAGAACTAAAATAATAAAGTCTGATAATTGAATGTAGAATACAATAAATAAATAAGTATTAAATAATAATACTAAATTTTTTTGTAAGAAATATTTTTGGTTGTGTGATAGACTGATAGGATAAATTGAAATTATAATAGAATAAAATAAATAAATAATACGAAAAAAATGCAAATAAACATTTTTACGTCATTAATATCAAATTTGTATTGTATTTAAATAAATAAAAATATGGAATTAAAACAAATAAATTTATAATTTAATTAATACCTAAAATTTATATATATGTATACAGGTAAATTTATAATTTATCTAATACTTAAAATTTATATATACGTATACATAGGTGTATGTGTTTATATGCGCGTGTGTATGTATTTACTATTAATAAATAATATCTAGAAATAAATTACTGTTTCAATATTTTATTTCCGGAAAATGTTCTTTTATTATAAAAAATATAATTGTTTTAATTTCAGAAAATAATTTGAAATAATAGGGAGGATATATTTTAGAATTAATATATTGTCATATTTAAACCTTTGAAAAGTAATAAAATTAATAGACTACTACGATAGTGAAATATAAATTTTAAATAATTCAATTGAAAATGCGTCCGTTAAACAACCCTTTTGTTTCATACGCATCAACTGTACATATTCATATTGACGAGAAAATTATGAACTTGTAACTTGATTTTGCCTACAATTACCATTCGATTTAAAAGAATATATTGTTAAATTCGATTTATTTCATTCTTGTACCAAAAATTTAGAATCGTTTCAGTGCACAAGTATTATTGAATGTTGCGCCTTTTAAAAGAAAGAGAGAGAAACTATGATTTTAGAGAAGGATCATTGAAGATAGCATAATTCTCCTCCCTTTTTCCCCTTACCAATAATTTATGTAGTAGTTAGTTTTACAATTCGATCATGTATTCTTAGGCCCGTAGATTTAACGAAAGTCCAAGGGTACCAACAAATTCAGTGTACTTCTTAATTACGAAAGATTTTGCCTAAGGAAGCAAAAGGATCATAGCCAGGTCTGACATACGCGTGCTTCGTGATAAGAAACGATAGGTGTTTGACGGTCAGTCGAAGAAATTGTAATTTAATTGTAGTTAGTGATAGCGTTGAAGAATCAAGGGTTACGAAATTAAATCAAGTTATAATCTGTAACCCGGTTTCTGTACGGTGGTTTAAGTAAGAACTAAAATCAAGAATATCTGAATTCTCTGTACCTTGTTACTTCGTTCTTTTGCTATGCATATTTTCAATTCGACAAAAATCTATATTTTAACAGTTTTCTTACTTTACCATTTTATCTGACGAAGCAAAAGATTAATTATAAATATTTCGCGCTAACAGCGTGTCAAAACGTAAAACGAAAATCAGAGCGCAGAGTTTAAATGAGAGCTCAAATGCGGCATCTTCTCAATTCTCATACTAAAAACAGAATTTGCTGCTATTGAATTGTCGAACAACATTTGCAGAGAAAAGCATAATATATATTATTTTATGCCAAGAATTCATTGTTGATTTACCTAGTAAATTACATTGTACATCTCCAATGTACTTTGAATCTTTTAAGAGTGTCTCCAGACAGATGTACCAAAAAATAGTTGGTCTGGATGATCATGGATGTTGACTACACAGTAGTCAGTTTAAAACGATCTAGTAGTGCACCCATGATCAATAAGATCACTGCAACAATGTCTGTGACATCACCTTCCGCTTCTGCGCCAAGGTATTTTCTATTGAATTTAAAATTAAATTGATTATAATTAATTAGTCAAATTGTACAATTAAAAACAATTTAATTGTTTTCAGGATGTACCTTCAAATTTTAATATATTTTCAAATTCACCTCGCACACGACGTTTCAGCACTAGTGTAAGAACAAATCTTCTAATGTCAATATCTGCTATGTACTGTTTTTAAATTATAATTAAACAATTGTTCAATATTAAGTACAAATGTAATGATTATATAATAATTAGCTTCATTAAGAATAAAAATATTATTTGGTATATATAAGTTTTTATTATTAACTATATTTTTATCTATGATATATTTGTTGTTTCAGAGTTCTGGAACTGTTCCTAGGCTAACGCCACGTGTAAGTCAATTGAGACAAGAAGAATGTATTGATGTTGCTGGTCGTGAAGCAGCACATGAAAAAGAAATACATAGTGCCATGCAGATCTCTCAATCATGGAAGATCTTACCATAGAAGCAGAAGGGTTGTCCTTTAAAGACTCAGAATCAGCTTCATTGCAATTCAAAATAGAATCACGGCCAATTGCTAAACGAATTCTTGATCCATTGAGTATCAACTTATCTGTAAGTGGTCCAACTACATATTCTTCACCATCACCAACAAGAACTGGATTTGGTCAGAGACAGTGCTATTCACCTGGTGTGCATGCAGCTACGTGGAAAAATAATTTATCACCTAGTCCTACTAGAAAAGCTTTCGCTACAAGGTATGCTTATTTTTATATAATAAAATATAATTTATATATGTGATTTTATCAATATACAATTTTATATTTAGAAGAAGTCTAAGCCCTATTGCAATACGACCAAGTTGTTTAGCATCAGTCAAGAGAAAATTTGAATTAGATGATTCTGGGATGGATCAATTACAACCTCCTGCAAAACGTACCTCTGGTTTGTTAACTTCTGCTTCATCTAGGTAATTTTATTATTTAAAATACATTAGATTTTGAATTGATGAAATGAAATTGTAGTAATATTTATGATGTTTTCTTTTTTGATATAGGTTGGATGTTGCAATATCTAGTCTACATCCAGGAACTATTAGCTCAGCTGGAACTCTGAATCTTGTTCCAGTCTTGATTCTCCTGGCTTTTCTTTTCGACCGTGCATAGTCCATCACCCGGTCAGGTGCTCCTTCGATTATTAATGATGATCCATCTTCTTCCTCTTCGTCTTCTTCTTCATTTTCTTCGTCTTCCTCGTCTTCTTCCATTACTTCTTCTTCTACAACTATTTCGTCAGAAGGATCGAGTGTACAGGTCAAAACTTTTAAAGAAATACAAAACACACAAACTACACGAGAAAATAACGGATAAAAGGAAGTATTTAAAAACAGACTCTAAATGAGGAACATGTATCATTGCGACGGCAAACTTATTCTTGTGAACAGTAAAAGATGATTATTAGAGCAACCAATTTTATGTATTAAATTTATCTATAGACCATTTTCTCACATTTTTTGTCTATTTGCATTCTGGTCATTCCTATTTATTAATTTTCGCGTTGTGCAAATTGTCTAAATATATATTAGTTGCATCACAAATGATGCTTTCATTCTTATTAAAATGCTTATTAATATTGTATATCGTCAAATGAAGTTGAAGCGATGAGATGCATATACAAATATATACATATGTGTAATATGAACGCAGTTCCAAGACCAAAGCGAATTATTTAGAAAAATATGCGTGCTTCCTACCTTTAAGACTGAATTCTGCGTTTTCTAAATACATCGAATCCAAAAGTTTTTTTTTTGCTTAGGAAGGGTACATGTATATGACGTTGGTTATTTTAATTTTATATAATAATTAAGCCACGTCATTACAATTATGACCCTTTTTGTCAGTGAACAGCCCTGCCAATGTATCCTTTGTGCGATTCTTTTTTTCAAAATAAGTAGATGATAAATAAGTATAAGTATAATGTACATCGATTGATTAATTCGCGCGTTAATAGTATTATTGATTCTATGAATCTCCAATCCTGTATAGTGTGTAAATAAACTATCTAGTATGTATGTACTTCTATTCTGTGTATACAATGTTTCTCAAAATGAAATGTACAAGACAAGACAGTACTTTTTGGACAAATAAATGCAAAAAGATCAAATAAAATATTTTTGTGTTTAAATTTTTGTATATCAGAGTAACATATAATTTACTTAAGCTTAATATAAAAATATGAAAGAAACAACTAAATATAATTAGTACTTTAGTATTTAAAAAAAAGTAGTGTTTTTATTTATGCTTACCATTCTCCAATAAAAACATTAAAATAAAATATTTTTTAAATATTAATAAAAAAATGTAGTATATTTAATAAAAATTTAGTGACCTAAAATTTATTCCTTAGAAATTTTACGGAATACAAAAAATTATATACCAAGACAGTATAAATATTTTTAAGAATACATTATAAATTACAAAAAGACTTGATATATAATTTTTTTTATTATTATTTCTTTTGTATCAAAGATAATTATTTAAATTTTCACTTAATTTACTTCTTTTGTTAATTTTTGTACATGTTAGTTAACTTTTATATTGCTCACTCAATGTTTCCTTTAATATAGAAATTATTAATAGAAAATTTGAAACTCCAAACTTTTCTATGATAAGGTTATAACAATTTACATTATTTTTAGTCCACTAAAATTAGTGGAGCAATATTTAAAATTTTATAGTACAGACATTAATTATTATTTTAAATATAATTTTCTAAGCATTTCATCACTAATCTATTTACAGTTAGTGTTTAGTAAATGAATTTCATTGCAACTAGTACTTTTAAATCTAGAAGATATTTGTATAATTATAAATTTTTTTTAGTTTATTTACCAAC
This sequence comes from Lasioglossum baleicum, assembly GCF_051020765.1. NCBI lineage: Eukaryota > Metazoa > Arthropoda > Insecta > Hymenoptera > Halictidae > Lasioglossum > Lasioglossum baleicum. The sequence continues at coordinate 7,042 of NW_027470863.1, read as the reverse complement.
AATTCTGTTAATTATGACAGACAATTGTTGTACAAACAAATGAATGTACTATTTGTATTAATAAACTGTAATATTTTAAATAATACAAATTTTGGTATGTAATTATTTGTTATCATTTTTAATACTTTTCACAAGTTTATAAACAAAATTTTTCATTTTTTATCCTATACCTTCTTAAAAAGGTATAGATTTTTTATTTCGATAAATATAAATTAATTTTGCTAATAACAAAATAAAAAATAAATTTAAAAAATAAGAAATAATATAAATGTAACAAAGATAATAACAACAATATTAATTTCAATATAAAATTTCTTATTCATACAGATATGAATGAAAGTTATAAAAATATTAATAATAGTTTATGAAAACTATTCAAAATTAAAGAATTAAAGAAATTAAAGAGAACTACTAGAAATTAAGAAATCTTTTTTATATAGAATTTTTGTAATAAAAATATTTTCCTACACTTCTAATTATTGAAAAGACATTAGTAATAATTTACAAAAAAAATTCAATATACATAATGAAAGCTAATTACAACTCTGACTTAATTATGCTGAATCTATTTAACTTTGTAAGTTTTTTTATGTTATTGACTATTTGCCTCCAGATCCATATCTGACCAAACAGCTTCGGTTTCACTTTCATCAGGTGCTTCATCATTATCAGTGTCTGGTAAGCCATCACCAACATCGTAAGTTGTATCTGTTTGTTCTTCACCCACAGTCATATAATATGCTGAATCTAGTTTATTTGAAGAGTTGTCTAATCTGTGCATGCCTTCCAATGCTCTTCTATTACTTGGATCCATGCTAATTTAAGATGTTATATTGGTTTATATGAGTTTAGTATTCTATCAATTTTTAAACAGAAACATGTGCTATATGTTATACTGTACATTGTTTCTGATAAATTGTACATATTTTATTACTATTTATTATAATATTATTACTATTTACCATTAACGAATAAATAAATAAATATATTTAAAAACCTACTTTAATGCAGTTGCATAATGATCCAAAGCTTTTTCTTCATTGTGAACTCTTGCCCACAGATCACCAAGCATCTGATGCAATTTACATGCTGCTTGTATCTCTACTTGTCTTTCAAGCAGTTCAATTGCAGCTTCCAAATTCATTTCTTGCTCATATATTTCAGCCAATAAATACACAGCAGGTAGATAAATTTCATCTTGAAGTAACGCCTTTTCTAAAAGATTTTTTGCTTTTCCAACAGAAACTGGATCTTTCATAAGTACTGATGCATAAAGCTATACACAATAATTTTTAATTGATACATTAAGTTAAGTAAAATATTAGTTGATTTCAAATTTTATATATTAAAATAAACTGATATAATTTATATAATTACCGTAAGAACCCTTGCAGTATGTCCAAGCTGTTTACACGATCCACTAGCGATATTAAGAGCTTCACGCAATCTATGCATTCCTACAAGACAATCCACTAAACCTTTATGTGGTTCATACCGATACGGTTTCAATTGTACTGCATGTCTAAAGAAAAATAATGCATCTTGATATTTTTCTGCTCTATCAGAATATTTCCTCGAAGAATTGTTGCTTCTATATCATTTGTATTTAAATTGAAAGCATGTGCTGCAATGTATTTGCTCTACCAAGCTTCCTAGTAGCATAAAGAGAATATGCCATGGCAACATATATTTCTCCTGTGCACTCATTGCTTGCTGTTATTATTGGGATCAGTTTTTCAAGTTCCTTAATACTATGTGTTTTATATAATACTGCTGCAAAAACATCAACCCTGTTTGATAATAATATATAATATTATAATTTTATAATAAATCATGATATATTTATAAAAATCGTATTACCCTTTCATAACATCTGGTTCTAGATTTCTGGCTCGTCGTAAATATAATAAGGCATTCTTATCATCTCCAGCATAATAATAGCATTCTCCCATTGTTGTTAATAAATTAAGTTATCCCTTAGTAGATTAACATTATCTAGAGACCTTAATGTTGATACTGCATGAGTATATTCTCTATTATGTATATGTGCATGAGCTTTGATCCATGTATTCAGCCAATCTAAGTTTGATAGATTGGAAGCACAACCTACAATTAATGAATTACTTCAATTCCTTTTACTCCAAGGGATAGAAGACCTTCTGCAGCTTCCAAAGCTAATGGACATTCCTTTAAAACCTCCTTGTAAGTAGTAATAGCAGAACGTTCCATTCCTTGTTCTTGAAACATTTTTGCAAGTGCCATATTTACCTTAAAAAGGTATACAAACATTATACAAACATTACACAAACATTAGATTATTAGACTAAAATTAAAATTTATAAAAATTACTTTTGGAGTTCTCTGTTTCCCAGGAATGCTTTGTAACACTTGAAGTGCATCTTGAGAATTTTTCTAATTTTATGAAACATAAATGAATTTGAAATTTTATGTCAACATCCGTTGGTAGATCCTTTTGACCTTCTAAAGGTTTTGTGGCACCTTTAGATTTTAATAAACATTTACGAAACTGTAAACATTTTTTATAAAGTGCTTCTGCTCTTTTATATTTTCCCAAATAAAAGTGAGCATCTGCATAATAAACATAAATGTGGAATTTTCCATGTGTTGGTAATAAATCTGAATTGTGCTCACTTAATGATAACACTAAATTTGCCTATAATAAGGTAATAATTATATTAATTGACTAAGTTTTGTCATTATTTCAGTTACGAATGAAAATGTTTTTAATTATTAATTATATTTACTTACAAGCGAAACAACATTTGAATATAAGGACTGTTCATACAGTAGTTTTATCTGATCGTATAAAGTCGACATTTTCTCTAAAATAGTCTTTTAAATTACGAAGTAGTACAAATTCTATTACCAAAGATTCTTCTTAACCTACGAGAAATGTAATTAAAAAAAATAATACAATCAATAGTATATTAAACGTATATCATATTAAGTGTAATATGAATAAATTATAAAATGTAAAAGTGATATTTTTAAGTAAAATCTGTACTTTCAAATGTCCAATTGAAGAAGTGACATTTAAATACAATATGTACAACTACCGCCATTTTAAATCGAACAAAAACTATTACAGTAAACTATCTTTTTGTAACTACTGATTTAAAACGCTAATATGTTATTTTCAAAAATATATTAGTGTTAATATCCTGTATTTCATATTGTTATTATTAATATATGTCACATATTTTACAAATTTTTATGTCTTTAAAAATCCAAATTATGATCTTTATTCTTATTTTGACATTTCATAACTATTTTGAAAAGTATCTTTGTAAGTCTTATTTATTATGCCATTACTTTCACAGGAATTGGTTGTCCATACGTAATATAACGGATTGACTTCATGTAGATAATGTAAAATTCAATGGGTAAAAAATAATTCTAATGAAACACAAATGTATTTTTAAATTCAATTTTTTATTGTTATAATAGTTTATATACGCTCATATATTATTTTCTAAATAAGTATAAATAATTTTATTTCTTCTTTATAAATAATTTATAAAAAAATACCAATTACTTTATTCCTATAACAAAATAAAAAATTATAACAAGTTTTAAGAAGTAATACATAAGACCAGCCAAATTCGATTTTATATTTCAATATCTTGTACACATATAGATATAGCCTTCTGAACTGAAATGTATTTATTATATTGTATGTTTCACAATTCTCTTAGTTTCATTACTTATTATACGCTTATATACTAAAATCACGTTCATTCTTAAGGTACAATGAAAATTTATAAACTTTCTAACCAGAGGCATTTAGCATAAAATTTTGTGTGTAATCATATTCGATTGTAGGAATTACAGATTGCCACAAATTTGAGAAATATTATAAGATACATATGTACCCCCAGCTCACGGCACCTTCATTACAGTTTCAATAATTTTTTTCATTACTTCAGCATGTCTGCAATTTTATTTTAATGAGAATCTTATACAGATAAATATAAAGAAACGTTAATTTATTTAAAATTACCTGCAAGGGTGAACTGAAGCCATTAGAGGTCCAGGTATATGAGGATGTACTTCCATTGTAACAGTTTTTTTAGCATGATCTTGACTAACATCTTCATACATTTCTTGTACTGTCAAAGGCTTACAATTCTTTTATGAAAAATTATATTAGAAATTAAAATTTTGTATAAATAATTCTTTTTATACTTCATATGTAAAATGATACATATATATGCTGTTACTATTAGCATAATTTGTTAAATTACAAACCTCATCATATCCTGAAAGCCATAATCGAGGTGTCTGATAATACTTATCATATGTAATATATAAATCATATGTACGTGTATGAATAATTTCTCCTTCAGAAAATGATTCCCATTTTTCTTTGGTTGGCTTTTTTGTAATTTTTGCTGTATACTATTTAATTTAAATTTAATGCAATTTTAATATTGTTTAAAGACTACAATAGTGTACACATTAATCAATTATAGGGTGATATTTATTGAAAATTAAAATACCTTGTCTTGTTCATCTAGCATCCCACTGACTTCAAAAGCTTCCATATCTGCAGCATCTTCATTATCATCATCGTCGTCGTCATCATCATCAACAATTATCAGCATCATCTCCATTATTTTCCTCTGTTCCAATTGATTGAGAAGTTGTGTTTCATCTAATGTCATTTCTGTTATTCTTTCTTCAATTCCACCAACACTTGTGTCATAATGATGTGTATCAACCCAACCACCTTCTGGATCATCAGCTTCTATAATACATTCTTGTTCCTTGCTGTATTCAATCTAAAATTTAATTTGATATTAGTAATTTATATGACAATTCACAATTATTACTTGGAATCTTCTTTTTGTATATCTAATCATATTCACTAGGGTATATATTATTAATATATATAATTACAATTATTAATTAATATATGATTATTAATATATTTTAAGACATAAGTTAAAAGTTAAAAAAAATTAACATTTTTAGAACAATATAACTGAGAAAAATGTACAATTGGAAATTTATTAATAATATAAACATACAAATAAAACTAAAGAAATATTGAAGTGTAAAATTAGTATTTTTCAAACAATTTGTTTAAAGAAATGAGTAGATGTTTGTATATAAATTTAAAATAAATTAATTACATAATATTTAATTATTATATATTTAATATTACATAATAATACCTGTTTGCATCTGCGAGTACAAGGAACATTACGTGTCAATAAAAACTGTTTCTTTTTAGGGAGATATGACTTCATTCTATCTTCATCACCAGTGGCCCATTGCCATGTTGGGCAATGATGTACCAAATGATCACCAGCTGCCACAAACTCTTCTGGTGTTAATACCCAGTTTCTCGAAATTTACTTTCCTTTAATAATATACATTTAATGTATATTAGATGAATATATTCGATGAAAAAGAAATAATATATTTATCAAAAATAATTTATATGTACATTATACACACGTTTTACAAAATATTCTAATATAAAAAAATTGACAAAATTAAAATTGTTTTACGAATGATTAATATTAGTAAAAAATAATATTTGATATTATACAAAAAAGAACAAAAAAGATTACAAATACAATTAACAAAAGTAAAACTTGTAACGTAAAATAATAAAACTTAAAAAATAACGTATAATTATTATTAAGAGGAAAGGAACTGGATATAATTATTTAAAATAATCATAATAAATAAATAAAATAGAAATATGTAAATATATGTCAAAAGCTATAGAAGTATCTAAAAGTACTAAAAAACAAAGGCCTATAAACAACAAAGAAAAATACATATTTTATAAATCCATTTTATTTTGATTTGACATTTCTTCTGTTACATAGAAAATTTGTAAATTATGAAATATAATTTCATAATTATGTTTATAACAATATTATAAATGTATATTATTTTTACATTATTTTTATATAAAAAATAATAATTTTATGTATATATATATATTTTTTTACATCACAATTGTATAGTTATAATAAAATATAAAAATAATTACTCAATTTAGAAATTTATTTTAAAAACTTATCATTTTTAAGTTTTGTTATGAAAATCATATAATAAATTTATTACAATTTCATGAACATATAGCAACATAATGTAAACAAATTATTAAACAGTATATGGTAGTAATATATTCTTTATACAAAATTATGTGACTATAACACATTTTATTTGCTCATTATTTTCTTAAGATATCTATTTTGAAGATATCATATTTATGTTCAAGCGTACTTCAATACAGGGGTTAAGTATTCGGCACACCAAGCGCAGTACCTTTTACGGAATTAATAACACTCTGCATCTCTATTCGTGAAACAGAGAATTTAAATTATTAAAAGTGAAAAATATCAGAGTGAATAATTGCTAAGTGCAACATTCATATAATATCAACAGTTTCCAACGTATTATCGATTTGGTTGAACATGAGAGTCATATATGCGATACCAAAAACTCCCCTTTCCATTAAGTTCCCCTACTATCTTTTACTGTTTCCCCACTTTTTGGTATATTTAAATGAGCATGCGTATAGAAATTGACAGTAATTTATAACTATACTAGTTAAATAATTCTGTATACATAAAAAAATGTAATAAATATATTTTAAGTATTTGCATAAACACAATTACATACGTTGTTATAGTACTATAAATATATCCTTTATAAAACTTAATATGTCTTATTTCTTTTACACCTGTATAATTGTTATTAAATCAAACTGAACTTTCCATAATTTAGCGCCAATTTTAAGCAAATTTATATTTATATTAAAAAATATAGATAACTTTTAAATAGAACACTATTAATTTTATGTTGTATTAAAAGTTATATATTTTTCGAAAAATGCGCCTTTAAAGAAAATCATTCAAAAAATATTACATACGTATGTACATATATATCAGTTATTTATTCATTTTTCTTTATTCTTTACGATTATCACCATAGAAACCATTCACCTCAACAAATCAAATAACATAGTTTAGGAAACGAATACGGTTGATGAGCTATT